>NW_014577317.1:288369-301410 GCF_000485595.1 Priapulus caudatus | reverse complement strand
CAGACTTGAGCCCGTAGCCATCGTTCACATACTGTGTGGAGTTGATTTGTTGGTCCTTGGCTCATTAAGGAGGGTCGTAAAAAACTGAAACGATATGGTGTGCTTTTCACATGTTTGTCTTGTCGTGCTATCCACATCGAAACAGGCAAATAGTTTGGATACAAGCTCCTTCATCAATGCGCTACGTCGTTTCCTGACAATCCGAGGACCCATTAGGCAGTTTAGATCACAGAGGTACGAATTTTGTAGGAGCGCAGCGTGAGTTGAAAGAAGCTTTTGACAGTGTAGATCAGGAACGTGTTCGTAGTTTCTGTTGAAAGAAGGATGCGACTATTTCGAGTTCAAAATGAATGTACCTGCCACTTGGCTATTTGGCGCGGCAGATACGGACAGTGCGCAGTGTGCTCGTAACTCTGTTGCATAACTCTGGGTGCCAGCTTGCGATGAATCTCTCAGAACACTTATGTGGCGAAGCTGCGGCAATATGAACAGTCGACCAATCACTGTTGAAACACTGAACGATCCAACGTCATTAGAGCCATTGACGCCGAATCATTTATTGACGATGAAGTCAAAATTATTCTTTGCCTTATTCTAATGATTATTCTATTCCCATTATTTATTATTATTACTCTTTTACTATTAATTCTGTGTTACATTTGCGAGAGTACAGGTCTGTCGTTTGGGTTGGCAGAATAATTTTTGACTTCATCGTCAATAAATGATTCGGCGTCAATGGCTCTAATGACGTTGGATCGTTCAGTGTTTCAACAGTGATTGGTCGACTGTTCATTATTGCCGCAGCTTCGCACATAAGTGTTCTGAGAGATTCATCTGCAAGCTGGCACCCAGAGTTATGCAACAGAGTTACGAACACACTGCGCACTGTCCGTATCTGCCGCTCCCAAATACCAGCCATGTGGCTAGCAGCAGGTACATTCATTTTGAACTCGAAATAGTCGCATCCTTCTTTCAACAGAAACGGACGAACACGTTCCTGATCTACACTGTCAAAAGCTTCTTTCAACTCACGCTGCGCTCCTACAAAATTCGTACCTCTGTCCGATCTAAACTGCCTAATGGGTCCTCGGATTGTCAGGAAACGACGTAGCGCATTGATGAAGGAGCTTGTATCCAAACTATTTGCTGTTTCGATGTGGATAGCACGACAAGACAAACATGTGAAAAGCACACCATATCGTTTCAGTTCTTTACGACCCTCCTTAATGAGCCAAGGACCGAGCAAATCAACTCCACAGTATGTGAACGATGGTACGGGCTCAAGTCTGTCTTGAGGCAAATCAGCCTTTTTTTTCTTGCCCACGACTTCGCAATCTTCGACATGTGACACATCTCGAAATAAGCCGAAAGACCGCAGAGGAGCACCCAACAATCCAAAATCCGTTTGCTCGTAGTTCGTTTGTTGTCATACCACGCCCTTGGTGTTCCACTCGCTCGTGACAATGACGAATTATCAGTTGTGTTATGTGACGCTTTGCAGGTAAAATCACAGGATGTTTGACACCATAGCAAAGATCCGCTTTCCTGATGCGACTGCCAACTCGCATAACGCCATCACTATCAAGAAATGGATCTAGTCGGTACACAGATGATGCTCTCTTAAGTGTCTGATTACGCTCTCTGGCAGCTTTTCTGCCAGTTTCCTTTTTGTTCACCTCGAGAGTGTGAAGAATATTCACCTCATCTGGAAAGGCCTCAAGTTGTATGCCCCTAACAATGTCAAGCTCAGCTTTGTGTATCTGTTCAACTTTCACTGGTTGATACGCTGACGTCTTGTTTTCGGTTCGGTGAGGTTCACTACCGATTTGCTTCATTGTTTGTTTTCGGAGTTTGTCTTTCAGGCTTAGACACACCGCAACAGCTCTTTCGATTCCAGTCTGAAAAATATTCCAATCGTTCCAACGGGAAAATAGCAAGCTTCTCTTCTGCTTGTGAATGAAATGTCTGAACTCTCTTCACTTCTGGGTCTTCACAGGTAGGACTATACTTTAACTCTTCTCTTTCCGGAAGCTTGTATTGCCATTGCTTGGTTGGTGGGCATTTCATTATTTACGAAAAGTAACTGGTTACGTTGGTGACGCCCCATTCATGTCCATCAACGAAGAAGGCGGGGCTTATTTTGATTACTGATATGCAAAAATTTAACAGAAGGACGTAGCGCAGTGCGCTAAACAGCGTGTTATTTTCGTATTTGTGGCAAACTCTATCGTAGGAAACCGTTCTAACATAGCAGAATGCCCTAGTTCCTGAGATCGGCGATTTACCAGGGAGCGTAATCAGACATTTAAGAGAGCATCATCAGTGTACCGACTAGAACCATTTCTTGATAATGATGGCGAGTTGGCGGTCGCATCAGGAGAGCGGATCTTTGCTATGGTGTCAAATATCCTGTGATTTTACCTGCAAAGCATCACATAGCACAACTGATAATTCGTCATTGTCACGAGCGAGTGGAACACCAAGGGCGTGGTATGACCACAAACAAACTACGAGCAAACGGGTTTTGGATCGTTGGGTGCTCCTCTGCGGTCTTTCGGCTTATTTCGAGATGTGTCACATGTCGAAGATTGCGAAGTCGTGTGCAAGAACAAAAAATGGCTGATTTGTCTCAAGACAGACTTGAGCCCGTGCCATCGTTCACATACTGTGGAGTTGATTTGTTCGGTCCTTGGCTCATTAAGGAGGGTCGTAAAAAACTGAAACGATATGGTGTGCTTTTCACATGTTTGTCTTGTCGTGCTATCCACATCGAAACAGCAAATAGTTTGGATACAAGCTCCTTCATCAATGCGCTACGTCGTTTCCTGACAATCCGAGGACCCATTAGGCAGTTTAGATCGAACAGAGGTACGAATTTTGTAGGAGCGCAGCGTGAGTTGAAAGAAGCTTTTGACAGTGTAGATCAGGAACGTGTTCGTTAGTTTCTGTTGAAAGAAGGATGCGACTATTTCGAGTTCAAAATGAATGTACCTGCTGCTAGCGCGGCAGATACGGACAGTGCGCAGTGTGCTCGTAACTCTGTTGCATAACTCTGGGTGCCAGCTTGCCGATGAATCTCTCAGAACACTTATGTGCGAAGCTGCGGCAATAGTGAACAGTCGACCAATCACTGTTGAAACACTGAACGATCCAACGTCATTAGAGCCATTGACGCCGAATCATTTATTGACGATGAAGTCAAAAATTATTCTGCCACCCTCTGGAGAGTTCCAAACGACAGATCTGTACTCCTTCCCGGTAACGATGGTGCCGAGTGCAGTACTTGGCCAATTTGTTTTGGACCCGATGAAGGGCAGAGTTTCTTCAGAACCTTCCACAAAGAGAAAAGTGACAAGACAACGATTGCTCTATTTGATTTATATGGTCTGGTGGAACCATAGATATACACAACACATGGATAGCGGACTTGTTAGTTCCACTGCCTATGTGGCGTTTGCAGGTGGCGTTGCTGTTAGTGTGAGCCTGCTATGCATATTTGTTTACGTTTTCATTCATGCTATTATATTGTTTTCTCTTAGTCATTGACCATGCATGGTAAATGCTGTGCCATAGTTGGTTGTGGGGCATGTTCAGACCGCAACAAGGGTTTAAGTTTTCGTCTATTAGGAAAGAATCCCGAGTGGAGACGTGCCCTGCCATAAACAGGATTGACAAGTCATTTAATCCTGATACAGCAACAATTTGTTCGAGGCATTTTGAAGAAAGCTGCTTTAGGTCAGGTACGGCCAGTGTATTTCTTGGTTTTATTCTTGGTAATTAATCCCTTATGAATTAATATAATCATCTCTTTAGAATAATAATAATTAGAAAGAATAGAAAACCCTATATCGTATGTAGCCTACTGGCATTCTACGTAATATTCTTTGTAACTTAATATTTAGACACCTGCCCTAATAATTAATACATATATATGTCTAACCATCTTGTAATAATATCGGGAAAGTAGGAAAACTAAATGCACTCTACTAACTAATTTTATAACTAAAATATGTTATTCGTGTGATATTTAAATTTAAAATTTTGGTTTGGTCTTACCAGACATATCGTATTCCACTTATGTTTTATGTACAAACGTGTATAACACTGGTATATATGTATTATATATCTGGTCTAACAGCATACGCTAGCCAATAATTATTTAATAATTTTTCAGGTCTCACAGGGAGAAGGATTTTAAACGTAGGAAGCATACCTACGGAATATATGCCACATCGAACTGTTGAGACAGCGAAGCCAGTTGCTCGGAAGGCACCTGTACGTAGGATAGCTTGATATGCTAATAGTGCATGCGCATATTTTTACGTAATGTGTAACGTCTGTGACGTTCCGCACGTAACGAAAATAACACACACGCAAGTCCTCAAGGGTTCCGACAGAACGGTTTATTTGGTCGCAGACATCGCATAATATTGCTGGACTTCACATCGCAAACGTTCGTAATGTTTGTGAAAACTGCAACACAATTCAATATAAATTAAGTGTCATACGAATACCGAACACTCGACCCCAACCAAATCTGGGTCACAGAAAGACAAGCCACAAAGTCTATATACCATCGCAATACATCGTCACGCATTATTAACGTACACCCAGTTCACAAGTATCATAACACAATGCATAATATTATCTATACTATATATATATACTTATATATATATAGTATATATATAATCATTGGTTGTGTGTATCTCAATATCATTTGCTCATGTTTCGTAAACCCGCACATCGCCAATGCGCACTCCGAGGAACAAAGAGAAATCCCACTCTCCAAGCATGAAACATTGTTCAGTCATTTTCACAACGGCCTAGGCTTCAGCGGTCTCAGTCGCTATACCACAGCAAGCGCAATCGAACGGCTAGACACAACAATTCACCAGTGAACGTCATATTGAGTACAATGTACAGGACATCATGTTATATTGGCACATAAGCGATAATGGGGCGCTCCCCGATAAGCGGGAAACACGGCTACAGCCACCTATCGCTTCATTCATCAAGACACCAGTAAGAAGATGAGGTATCTTTACATTGGCCCTCCTCAAAATTAAAACTATTAATTTTCTTTATACTCTCACACGACTAAACTCTTAATATATGTAATCAAAAAAGGCTAATTTTGCAAAGCAATCACATGATACATTACAGGTATATTTAGATCAAGTTATTAGGTACCTCTAGATTCAGAGTAATGATATCAGTTCAGACATAGCGAACAACCCATGGCACTCTCTGTGGGAGATATCGACTACGGGGGAATCCAATCATGTCTCAAAAACGCAGACAACTTTCTATTATAGCCTCATATGTGTGCGCATCTG
This sequence comes from Priapulus caudatus, assembly GCF_000485595.1. Lineage (NCBI taxonomy): Eukaryota > Metazoa > Priapulida > Priapulimorpha > Priapulimorphida > Priapulidae > Priapulus > Priapulus caudatus. The sequence goes on along the minus strand of NW_014577317.1, from coordinate 296,071 downwards.
GATATGTTACGTCGTGCCACCTGAGAGTCCAATGACGGCGCTCAACGCGGAGCTTGCGACCATTCCCGCACAGGGTGAATTTCATCTGGGGCGGTAATAGTCTCCCACGACTCTCGCTTCCCACGTGATTACGACAGGCAGGTTGGGGTCACACTATTAATGCAGCACAATTCGACCAACAGACAGTGTCACGTTTTTGAATCGTACCAACCAATGGTATTGTCACTTATGTTGAGAGAAGGAACACTATGCGCACTCCATGCCGGTCAAACAAATGGCCAAGGATACTGGCACTTCCGGGCCGCCATCCGGGCCCGCAATAACCTCAGGTTCGAACCTGCCTGTCACGGCACACCATGTGTAAACCCACCGGACCCGCAAAACCCCCCCCCCCCCCCCATCCCCCCCCCGTAGGAACAGAAAACAATACTCTCCCGCCCCCCCTCGCCCCCACCTGCGTGGCGTTTATACTCATAGCCGCTTCTACTTCGTGGGGAGGGGGTGTGTTATCGAGTGATTGATACGTTTCGTGACTACGTGTTACTTATTTAGCGGTATCGCGCACCTCGACGGTTATGTACAAAGTTCGTCCAACACAACGATTCTTACGAGGGGGGGTATTACCAGGTATGACATGCGATTAATGGATATCTGAGAGTTACGTGATAACAAATCGTGTACAGAAAGGTACGCGAAATCACCAAGCGATAACCTTAATAGTTGATGGCAGGTGGGGGTCAGCAGCGAGGTGAAAACTCACAGACGAGATGTACATTACGGAGTTGTGTCGAATGTGCAAAAATAGATGCGAGAGAGATTGAGAGAGCCCCTTAGTTTCAAAGGTCGGGCGTGTTTGAGCTATATAGCTGACGCGTCTTTCTAGTTGTTCTTAGCTTCCACTGTTTTATTCTAGTTGGTGTGCCCAGCCGGTCAAGGCATGCCATAAGTTCGAATGCGGATGCTATTGGCCGGGTAAGCGCGTACTCCAGTCTATGTTCACGCGCTGTCGTTGGCACTGCGCTTCCTCATTGGCCTGAGTGGCGTCTCGCGTTACGCGCTCTTTTTATGACCCAACCATCACTCACCACGCGCACCCGCACCCACCAGAGCAGCCCACAACCCCCAACGGACAAGCAAGCGCCACGCCGGCCCAACGCCCACACCGCGTACCGGGCCCCGAACAAGCCGAACGCGGCCCCAACAACCCACCCCCACACAAAGCCACCCCGACACCGGACAGCGCCACCCCGCACGCCACCCGGGCCACCTGAACCAGCGCCACACCTCGAGCACAGGCGAACCCAAGATCCACACCCGCCGAGGGGCCGAACCCGACAAGGGGGGACAGCAAGCGAAGCAGGCACGGAGGAAACGCCCCCCCCAATTTACGTGGCCGCGGAGGTCAAGCTCATTGCTACGCTGAATTGCGATGTTCCTAGCGCCTTTCAACGAAAGGGCCAGTACCTGCTTAATCTAATGATTATTCGGTAATGTCCAGTTCAAGTTTATTATTATAATACTCTGTTTACTATCTAATTCTTGTTGTTACATTGCGAGAGTACACGGCTTCTGGATCGTTTGGGGAGTTGCCATGTCAATTCAAATTTTTTGACTTTCATCGTCGAATAAATGACTTCGGGCGTCAATGGCCTACCATGACGTGGGATCTGGTTCCAGCTGTTTCAACAAAGGGATTGGCGCCTGCCTTCATACTTGCAGCCCAAGACTTCGCACATAAGTGTTTCTGGAGAGATCTCATCTGCAAGCTGGCTCAGGGGGTTATGCCAACAGCAGTTACGAAACACATGCGGCTTGTCGTGAGTCTGCCCAGATCCCAAAATACCGCCAGTGTGGTAAGTAGCATTGGTACATCTCATTTTCGATATCTACGCAAATGATGTCGCATCCTTCTTTCAACCAGAAAACGCAAACGACCACGTTCCTGATCTACAACTGTCAAAAGCTTCTTTCACTCCACCGCTGCCGGGCTCCTTACCAAAATTCGCTACCTCTGTCCGGATCTAACTTTTCCATAATGGTCCTCGGTGAAATTGTCATGAACGACGTAGCGCATGGATGAAGGGCTTGTAATCAAACAGATTTTGCTGTTCATGTGGAGAGCTAGCACGAGCAGCACAAAACATGTGAAAAGCACACATATCGTTTGCCAGCTTACCTTTTACGACCACTACCGTATTAATGCAGCAGGGGAAACGAGCAAATTGCAACATCCGACAGTATCGGTGACGAAATGCGTTGTACGCGGCGAACATAGTCTGATCTTGAGGCAATCGAGCCTTTTTCATTCGTATGCCCACGAACCTTCGGGCGACATCTTCGACATGTACACATCTCGAAAATAAGACCGAAAGCACCCGAGAAAGAGCCAAACCCTAACAACTACAATCCAGTTTGCTCGTAGTTCGTTTTTCATGGTCATACCACGCCATTTGGCTTTCCACATCGACTAAGGCGGCAAACCGCTGACAATGACGAATTATCAGTTAGTGTTATGTGACGCTTTAGCCAGGGTAAAGTACCAGGATTGTTTGACCAACCATACACCAAATCCGCTTTTCCTGATGCGGAACTGCGGCAAACCTCGGCGGGCATGGTTACGCGCATCACTATCAGAAATGTACGATCGTAGTCGGAGATACACAAAGAGATTGATGCTCTCTTAAGTAGTGCTGACTACGCTCTGTGGCAGCTTTTTCTGCGTTTCCTTTTTTGTTCACCTCAGAGGTGGGGTGAAGGAATGTTCAACCCTATCTGGAAAGGCTCAGTTGTATGCGACCCTAACCAATGTCCAAGCTCAGCTTTGTGGTATCTGTTCAACTTTCACTGGTTTGATACCTGAAGTCTTGTGTTCGGTCCCGGTGAGCGCTTCGCACTAGGCGATTTTGCTTTCTTGCTTTGTTTTTCGCGATTGAATCGTTCAGGCTTTGAACGACACGCCAGACAGCTCTTTCGCATTACAGTCAGTACGAAGAAGCTATGTCATCGTGTCCAACGCGGAAAAATAGCACATGTTATTTCTGCCTGCTCGAGATTGAAATGTTCTGAACTTCTCTTCACTTCTGGTGTCTTCACAGGTTAGGACTTAGTACTTTAACATTCTCTGTCCGGAAGCTTTGTATGCTCATCAGCTTGGGGTTGGTCGGGCCATGTTCATTATTGTACGAAAGTAAAACTGCGTTACCTGTTACGCGGGTGCGCCCACTTCAATGCTCATTCACACGAAGAAGGCCGGTGCTTATTTTTCGCATTACTTCGACTATGCCAAAAAATTTAACAGAGGCCAGACGCGTCATTAGCACGCGGCGCTCGCTACAACAGGCGTCGTGTATTGTCGATGTTGTGGCAAAAAACTCTTATCGTAATGCGAAACGGCGTTACTACATAGCTGTCAGGACATGCCTAGTTCCTCGCAAGATCGGGCGAGTCTTGGCGGGATGCCAATGGGTCCCCAACTTTAAAAAGATAAAAGCTGATGAGCGGCGGTTAAGCCCGTGATTGCGAAGGACACAAGAGTGTCAATCCTCGGAGCGCCTCCGACCCGGCAGAATGGCCGCATCACGTCAAGATATAAATTTCTATAACTATAAGAATACTAACGTATGAAATCAAATCGTGGGGTTTTAAATTAAAGAACGCAATACGACAAGAGTAATTATGGCAAAATAAGACGCAAAACGGTATTGATTGTCTTTTTTTTTCACTGTTTAACTAGTTGAACATGTTGTTTTATAATAAAAAAGTTACAGGCTGAATGCATATCCCTTCTCTAAAGAATTTTTATTGTATGCATTTGTATATAAACAATTTCTTTAAATAGGCACGTGATTCAACAATCAAGAAATAAGTTTTAATCTCTAATATTCACACAGTCTTCACTCCTACATATATTAACACATCAATCTTTTACACTCGCCTTACATATTTTCTCAACAACTCAATTTGTAAACTATGGAATTTTTAATTTATCGCATTTCCTTTATTCGTGCAAAATTGACTGAGCGTTTCAGCAGGGCTTTAAACGTTTTTCTTTGATAAACTTTTGCGTCTCATGCCTGTTGGCTTAATTCACAAGTTGGTCACACAAGAACGTACATGCCATTTTCTTTATTCCTAACCATTCTACCTCGTAACCTCGTAAGTAATAGTCTTCAACACTGCGGATCGTAGTGGAAAAAGCCGCAAATTTGCAATTTACTGAAGACGAATGGAGAGAATTCCAATACGAAATGACAGAAACAAAGAAGCTAAACTTAAAAAGATCGTTAGAAAATGGCACGTGTCGAAAGCAATGATCACGCTCAGATGATTGAGTGCAACGAACATGCTTCATCAAGCAAGAGAGGAGTCTAAATCACGAACATTGTCATCCAGCGTTTTAATGCTGCTGCATGAAGCTCTTACACCGACTGCTGTGGACTGGCTGTATAGCTTATTTTTGTTGCAGCAGATATTTTTCTCTATGGATGTTTACAAATGTTATTGCTCGTGCTATATTACTTCTCGCACGCGCATAGTTGCATAAACATATCCCCCTAAATGTCCAATTGTCCCGCTAAATGTCCCATTGATAACACAACCTGAATGTAATATTGGTCGCTGCACTTCCCCCGCGGCCATAAAACGAGATTCCGTTCTCGTAGCAAGCGTCCGCAGTGTATCCCGTTAGGACGCGCAGCATCCTAACATCTCTCCGTTCGCATGACGCATCGCAGTGGCATCGCCAAGTGCATGTAGCGACTCTGTAGATAGTAAAGAATAAAAACTCCGCGCAGTACCGTATTGTGGTGATAACGTAGCGTATGGCAACGCCATGCATGCGTGCACAACGTCACGTTGATGCACAACGTCAACGCATAGTAAAAGGTGTGTAAACGGCTTATAAGCTTATAGACAAGATAGAAGTCGTGATTATGTGCGCGTTACTGTTACGCTGGCAGTCCAAAGTCTACTGGAATGTAGATAGCACTACAGAAATAAATGCGATCATAGACGCATCTGCATATAAGACCCGTGAAAATCTAGTAACGCGCGTATCGCGACTGCGCAACGCCACACATACACGTATAATGATTGCATCGCCTGTGTGTCATTAATGATCTGTCGCATAACCTGAGTATTCTTCTCGTGTGTACCTTAGTATAATTTAACACGGTCATGGATTGATCGATAACCTGTTTTATACGTGAATAAGACATTGTCATCGCCGTTAATTGATCCTGAACTTCGCTGAACTTCGCTGAAGTCCTGAACTTCGCTTTCCTGAGCTGTTCCGAAAAGAACGGACGAAAGCTTTCCAACAGCGTTAACTATTCCGCGTTTTTCTCGGGACAAGCAGATTGACTGTAAATCATGTAACTGGTCGTAAAGCGCATGCAATCGGGTTTCAAACCAACCTAGCTGTGTTTGGTACATAATGAACATACTATCGGACAAACGCCAAGCGGCTGTAGCGCTCTTAGAAAGATTACTCTCTTGCGTGCCCATACAAAGAAACGCATACTTTCTGTTTCTTCTCTCTAGGTTCAAAATCATCCATGCCCGGTAGCGGCATCGTCTGTAAGACATGCATCTGGTCTTTCAGTACACCTAAATACGTTTCAAATGACGTAAAATTGATGTAAAACGCCAGAGCCCATGAACTCTGCGTTACTGAAACACGTGCTCTCGGGACGAAACCGACTCCCTGCTTTCGTTGAATGAATTCGTCTTCCCCCATCGTAAGAGTGTAAGCGTAAATCGTAAGTGACAGCGTAAATCGTGCGATATAGAGCCAGACCCACAGGCGCCTGCAAGAACAATACGAAGGCACGACAGGAACCTCGCTCGACGAGTCAACTATTGGAGATAGCTTCTGCACCAGTTACGCCACCAAAATGCGAGCCAAAATGCTAGGCGCGTTCTATATAGCGGTGACGCGCTACCACACAGTGTGCAGCAAAACACCAAAGGTACGCCGGAGTCAAGTACACCAGCGCAACGAGCATGGCCCAAAGGCGGCACGACCAGATATTAAAGGGACTAAGCACGCGGGTTGCTTATCTGCCAACCTGCTTAGTGAGATGACTGTTGACAGCGCGAGACTCTGGTGGTGGTGTTGTAGTGGTTGGTTGTGCGTTGGTGTGATGCGTAGTGTAGATGAACAGAGGGTCGCGTGGTTGCGCTCTTGGCTCACGATGCGCCGTGGTCCAGCGCTGCTGCTTGCTGCCTCGCTTGCTCCGTGATCGCCAACCCAGTCCTTATTTATTTCCTCTGCTTCCCCGTTGCTTGTTATGCGCGTCGGTGGGGGGTCGCGATGCGTGTCCCGTGGCAGGGCGTGCTCGTGCGTCACGTCGCATAGCCGGCGGTGGCAATGTTCGATAGTTCCGAGAGTACTGCTTGTTAGTCCCTGGATTCTGAGGATCTATGCTCCGGGCATGCCAGTATCGACCCACTTTTTCCCCCCCATTACCAAGTGTGTCCATCCACAGTAAATTAGAGGACGCTCTGAAATATTTCTGCTATGCGATGTTGACGACGACATGTCCCTCCACCTTGCTCGCCCTACACAATACTTCTTCGCGCAGTGCATGACGTTGGTACGTAGAGCTGAACTAGCCTGCCTGCTTCCCGCGTGCGTCGGTCGCTCGGTGTGTCCGCCGCTGCACATGCTTGTCACCATTGGAGTATATATACAAGTGCCGAATGTCGGCCTCCGTGGTCGCCGTAATCCACTTAGTGTTGCTACACCAGCAATGGTTGGTGGGTGCCCTGCTGGCCACTAGAATCTGCTGACTTGCCTCGTTCCCTAGCTTGTGTGCCGCTGCCCACTTTTAAGGCAGCGGGTGGCTCGTGAGTCCTGTCGCGATCGCAGTGCCTGACGCGTTGGAGTATGGGTTAGGCGGTGCTCGTTGCCTCGACTCTAGCAATGAATCCCTTGTCCACCCGGGAGCCGTTTTCTTAATGCGCAGCCGGTACAAATATTTCCAAACTGACCAGAAAATGCACATACCGTCCGTACACGATGCTATATAAAGCTTTTGAATAACACTCCTAGAAAAAATTATGCCCTAACGTTTAGAGGTTAGCGTTAGCGTGATCTAGGAATGACATATACCACCACAACCTAACTAGTGTTAAGCACTATTTTACTACCTGTCTGCGAGTGTTAGGCAGTGCCAGCAATTCGAAGCAACTCGAACCGTCATCCGTCGTATCCTGCTCCGGCTACCATGTTACTCTCATGATATGCTGCATCGTCTGCTGGCCTGCCGCACTCAAGATCCATGGCAAGGCCACTTGTACAACGCTCTTTGTCATTGACGATCCGAGGTTGCGTCATTCTAAACATTCGTAGCTATACTCTTGTATGGTATTTAATACAATACACACCATTTACTTTACTTGGTATACGTGCATTTAGCATATACAGCCCTCCTGTTTTACACTATTATAGTATTTTTACTTGTCTTATGTTGTATAAACATACTATGGAATATCTATATTGTCGTTGTGCCTGAACTTGTGTATTAACTATTAGGGTCAGCTAGACGTCATGGCTAACTGCGCATTCTATGGGGATGGTTTCCACTGGGCTAGAACTGACTCGAGGAAAAGGCACGCGTGTCCGCTTAATAGAACAGACCTAGGTGCGCGAGCTCGCCGTGACCCACCACACGCGCCAAGTCGCTTCCTTATTCTACTC
>NW_014577317.1:277930-280982 GCF_000485595.1 Priapulus caudatus | reverse complement strand
GTTTTAATCTCTAATATTCACACAGTCTTCACTCCTACATATATTAACACATCAATCTTTTACACTCGCCTTACATATTTTCTCAACAACTCAATTTGTAAACTATGGAATTTTTAATTTATCGCATTTCCTTTATTCGTGCAAAATTGACTGAGCGTTTCAGCAGGGCTTTAAACGTTTTTCTTTGATAAACTTTTGCGTCTCATGCCTGTTGGCTTAATTCACAAGTTGGTCACACAAGAACGTACATGCCATTTTCCTTATTCCTAACCATTCTACCTCGTAACCTCGTAAGTAATAGTCTTCAACACTGCGGATCGTAGTGGGAAAAGCCGCAAATTTGCAATTTCCTGAAGACGAATGGTAAGAATTCCAATACGGAATGACAGAAACAAAGAAGCTAAACTTAAAAGGATCGTTGGAAAATTGCACGTGTCGAAAGCAATGATCACGCTCAGATGATTGAGTGCAACGAACATGCTTTATCAAGCAAGAGAGGAGTCTAAAGCACGAACATTGTCATCCAGCGTTTTAATGCTGCTGCATGAATCTCTTGCACCGACTGCTGTGACTGGCTGTATAGCTTGTTTTCGTTGCAGCAGATATTTCTCTATGGATGTTTACGAATGTTATTGCTCGCGCTATATTACTTCTCGCACGCGCATAGTTGCATAAACATATCCCGCTAAATGTCCAATTGTTCCAATGAATGTCCCTTTGATAACACAACCTGAATGTAATATTGGTCGCTGCACTTCCCCCGCGGCCATAAAACGAGATTCCGTTCTCGTAGCAAGCGTCCGCAGTGTATCCCGTTAGGACGCGCAGCATCCTAACATCTCTCCGTTCGCATGACGCATCGCAGTGGCATCGCCAAGTGCATGTAGCGACCCTGTAGATAGTAAAGAATAAAAACTCCGCGCAGTACCGTATTGTGGTGATAACGTAGCGTATGGCAACGCCATGCGTGCTAAGATGCACAACGTCCACGCATAGTAAAGGGTGTGTAAACGGCATATAAGCCTATAGACAAGATAGAAGTCGTGATTATGTGCGCGTTACTGTTACGCTGGCAGTCCAAAGTCTACTGGAATGTAGATATCGCTACAGAAATAAATGCGGTCATAGACGCATCTGCATATAAGACCCGTGAAAATCTAGTAACGCGCGTATCGCGACTGCGCAACGCCACACATACACGTATAATGATTGCATCGCCTGTGTGTCATTAATGATCTGTCGCATAACCTGAGTATTCTTCTCGTGTGTATCTTAGTATAGTTTAACACGGTCATGGATTGATCGATAACCTGTTGTATACGTGAATAAGACATTGTCATCGCCGTTAATTGATCCTGTAAGTCCTGAACTTCGCTTTCCTGAGCTGTTCCAAAGAGAACGGACGAAAGCTTGCCAACAGCGTTAAATATTCCGCGTTTTTCTCGGGACGAGCAGAATGACTGTAAGTCGTGTAACTGATCATAAAGCGTACGTAAACGGGTTTCAAACCAACCTAGCTGTGTTTGGTACATGATAAACATGCTATCAGACAATCGCCAGGCGGCTGTCGTGCTCTTAGAAAGATTACTCTCTTGCGTGCCCCATACGAAGAAACGCGTACTTTCTGTTTCTTCTCTCTAGGTTCAAAAGCATCCATGCCCGGTAGCGGCATCGTCTGTTAAACATGCATCTGGTCTTTCAGTACACCTAAATACGTTTCAAATGACGTAACATTGATGTAAACCGCCAGGGCCCATGAACTCTGCGTTACTGAAACACACGCTTTCGGTACGAAAACGACTCCCTGCTGCGGTTGAATGAATTTGTCTTCCTCCATCCTAACAGTGTAAGCGTAAATCGTAAGTGACAGCGTAAATTGTAAGTGACAGCGTAAATCGTAAGTGACAGCGTAAATCGTAAGTGACAGCGTAAATCGTGCGATATAGAGCCAGACCCACAGGCGCCTGCAAGAACAATACGAAGGCCCTGTCACGAGTACTATTGAGATGTTCTGCACAGCTACGCACCAAAATGTACCAAAATGTAGCGTTTATATAGCGTGACGCTACACAAGTGTGAGGGAAAAAGGTAGGAGAGTAACCAGGAACGAATGGCCAAAGGCGCAGACCAGAATTAAAGGGACAAGACGTGTGTTTATTGCAACTGGTAAACTTGTGACAGGCAGAACTTGGTGTGCGTTGGTGTGATCAGGAAAATAGTGCCCTTGCGATGCGCGCCAAAGCCCTATTTATTCCTCTCTTCCCGCTCTTATATCGCGCTCATGCGTCCCCGGCGGCGAATTCGCTCCCCGGCGGGCGTGCGTCGTCGTCACTCTCATAGGTAGCAATGTTCGATAGTCCGAATATGCTTTGTCCTGATTCATAATCATGCTCCGGCATGCAGTATCGACCCATCATACAATGTCCATCACATAAATAAGAGACGCTCTGATATTTCTCTATGGATGTTGACGAATGTTATTGCTCGCGCTACAATACTTCTCGCGCGTGCATAGTTGCAGAAACATGTCCCGCTGAATGTTCACCATTGATAATACAAGCCGAATGTAATATTAGTTGCTACACAGCAATTGGCGCAAAACTACTGTTGCGTGCCCCTTTTAAGGAGCGGTCGTGATCTGGATCGACCTGGAATTGTAGATGAATAATCTAGAGCCGTTTCTTAATGCGGGTACAATATTTCAAATACAGAATGACTCCGTCGGTCATGCTATAAAGCTTTGGAATAAACTCCTAAAAAATTATGGCTAGGTTTAGAGTTAGCGTTAGGTGTAGGATGAATTACAACCAACAGTGTTAAGATATTTTACTACTGTTAGTGTTAGGAGTGCCACAATCGATTATAAACGAGGGTAATTATCTATGTTCTGGCACCAACAGAGTGTACAATGATACGATGTTAATGTATATGTGTAAATACCATTTACTTATGTATACGTATTTGCAGATTTACTTAAATACTTGTTTATATGTCATTTGAATATATATATATATATATATGTGTGTGTGTGTGTGTGTCTGTGTGTGTGTGT
>NW_014577317.1:275834-277905 GCF_000485595.1 Priapulus caudatus | reverse complement strand
AAAATAGTGCCCTTGCGATGAGCGCCAGAGCCCTATTTATTCCTGTCTTCCCGCTCTTACATCGCGCTCATGCGTCCCCGGCGGGCGTGCGTCGTCGTCACTCTCATAGGTAGCAATGTTCGATTGTCCGAATATGCTTTGTCCTGATTCATAATCATGCTCCGGCATGCAGTATCGACCCATCATACAATGTCCGTCACATAAATAAGAGACGCTCTGATATTTCTCTATAAATGTTGACGAATGTTATTGCTCGCGCTACAATACTTCTCGTGCGAGCATAGTTGCAGAAACATGTCCCGCTGAATGTCCACCATTGATAATACAAGCCGAATGTAATATTAGTTGCTACACAGCAATTGGCGCAAAACTACTGTTGCGTGCCCCTTTTAAGGAGCGGTCGTAATCTGGATCGACCTGGAATTGTAGATGAATAATCTAGAGCCGTTTCTTAATGCGGGTACAATATTTCAAATACAAAATGACTCCGTCGGCCATGATATAAAGCTTTGGAATGAACTCCTAAAAGATTATGGCTAGGTTTAGAGTTAGCGTTAGGAGGTAGGATGAATTACTATCAACAGTGTTAAGATATTTTACTACTGTTAGTATTAGGAGTGCCACAATCGAATGAACCGATGGTAATTATCTATGGTCTGGCACCAACAGAGTGTACAATGATACGATGTTAATGTATATGTGTAAATACCATTTACTTGTGTATACGTATTTGCAGATTTACTTAAATACTTGTTATATGTTATTTGAATATATATGTGTGTGTGTGTGTGTGTGCGTCTGTAATGGCTATGCTAGAAGAACTGTAGCGCTTATTTTCAGTGACATTAAACACAATTGCTCGAGATCTTGTGCAGAACGGCTTGCTTTCCTTGGCAGGACGCTTAAGATGTTATACAACAGTACAGGATATCTATAGGCAGCAGGCCTAAATAAGCACTAGACAGAAATTAAGTTTCGGCGTATACGCGACATACACTTTATTCTTGCTAATTGACAACAGACTCAATGTCTAATCTCACTGGAAACTTTTTCCAGATTGTTTTCAAGTATTTCTAGCCTTAACTCGGATCCCGTTTTAAACGGCGGACCGCTCACAATGGTTACGCCGCACGACAGAATGACATTTTACACGACAATACCAATCTTACTATGTGCTTTCTTACGTGTGCTTTTTTTAAATAAAAATTACTTATCATGCATTCCAGAAATCCGCGAGGCATCTAACTAACTTGCATAATGCAAACTAGTGTACTCTAATGCCAAATTTTACCACACATAAAATTTAAAAGCAGGCCTTATCCACAGACAAAATAGTTCAAGGGTGATGAATTGGTCCAAAACTACTGTTGCGTGCCCCGTATAAGGAGCCGTCGTAATCGACTTCAAGGTTGAGATGAATGATCTAGCGCCCTTTGCAAATGGGGGTGCCAAAAATTCAAACGCGGCATGTTTTCAGTGGCCAATACATAACTCTTTGAAATTACCCCCCAAAACGCAAAAATTAATTGTCTCGCGGTATACGGGTAAGTTTAGTGTTAGCGTGAAATGCAACCAAGCGTTTTTCTACTGATAGTGTTAGGTGTGCCACAACACAATCAAATGACAGTAATTAACTATTTTCCGGCACCAAAACAGTGTACAATGACTGTATGTTAATGTATGTGTGTAAATAATATATAAAGCTGTGTATATGCGTTTTCGCGTTTACATAAATACTTGTTCAAATCTAATTTGAACAGATATGTCTCTACAATCAATGCTAAAAAATCTGCATGGTTTACTTTCTGTATACGGGCGTACTTCAACGTCTTGCACTGAAAACCAAAAATCTCTACAAGATCTTACAATAAGATCACAATAAAGGTACTTTATTTTACTTATTTTCACAATACACTACTTAATAACGCTACTTAATAACACAATACGATACTTAATAACATAAATGCCTAGCTAAAGTATTCACAGAGACAAATTTACTAACATATTCATGTTGATTGAAAAAAGACCATTGTCGTTGGCCTTCCAGACGCCCCCAGTTGCCGTGTCTATA
>NW_014577317.1:244694-275809 GCF_000485595.1 Priapulus caudatus | reverse complement strand
GTGTGTGTGTGTGTGTGTGTGTGTGTGTGTGTGTGTGTGTGTGTGTGTGTGTGTGTCTGTAATGGCTATGCTAGAAGAACTGTAGCGCTTATTTTCAGTGACATTAAACACAATTGCTCGAGATCTTGTGCAGAACAGCTTGCTTTCCTTGGCAGGACGCTTAAGATGTTATACAACAGTACCGGATATCTATAGGCAGCAGGCCTAAATAAGCACTGGACAGAAATTAAGTTTCGGCGTATACGCGACATACATGTTGTTCTTGCCAATTGGCAACAGACTCAATGTCTAATCTCACTGGAAACTTTTTCCAGATTGTTTTCAAGAATTTCTACCATTAACTCGGATCCCGTTTTAAACGGCGGACCGCTCACAATGGTTACGCCGCACGAATGAATGACATTTTACACGACAATACCAATCTTACTATGTGCTTTCTTACTTATGCTTTTTTAAATGAAAATTACTACTTATCATGCATTCCAGCAATCCGCGAGGCATCTAACTTACTTGCATAATGCAAACTAGTGTACTCTAATGCCAAATTTTACCACACATAAAAATTTTAAAGCATGGCCTTATCCACAGACGAAATAGTTCAAGGGTGATGAATTGGTGCAAGACTAGGCCTACTGTTGCGTGCCCCGTATAAGTAGCCGTCGTAATCGACTTCAATGTTGAGATGAATGATCTAGCGCCCTTTGCAAATGGGGGTGCCAAAAATTCAAATGCGGCATCTTTTTAGTGGCCAATACATAACTCTTTGAAATTACCCCCCAAAACGCAAAAATTAATTGTCTCGCGGTACGGGTAAGTTTAGTGTTAGCGTGAAATGCAACCAAGCGTTTTTCTACTGATAGTGTTAGGTGTGCCACAACACAATCAAATGACAGTAATTAACTATTTTCTGGCACCAAATCAGTGTACAATGACTGTATGTTAATGTATGTGTGTAAATAATATATAAAGCTGTGTATACGCGTTTTCGCGTTTAGATAAATACTTGTTCAAATCTAATTTGAACAGATATGTCTCTACAATCAATGCTAGAAAATCTGCATGGTTTACTTTCTGTATACGGGCGTGCTTCAACGTCTTGCACTAAAAACCAAAAATCTCTACAAGATCTTACAATAAGATCACAATAAAGGTACTTTATTTTACTTATTTTCACAATACACTACTTAATAACGCTACTTAATAACATTACTTAATACACAATACGCTACTTAATAACATAAATGCCTAGCTAAAGTATTCACAGAGACAAATTTACTAACATATTCATGTTGATTGAAAAAAGACCATTGTCGTTGGCCTTCCAGACGCCCCCAGTTGCCGTGTCTATATTCGATCCCATGCGCTTGCCATATCGCGTGGCTGGGTAAGAGCAGGATACAATAGCACCGCTTAAAATTACAAGATAATTTTCTTTAGTGTGATGACACGCTTTGTCACTATGATCCATGACTGCAATACGCACTAATAAGAAAAAATGATGGTTTGTTATGTTCATTCATTGCTATCATTAGGTATAGTTTGCCTTGAGCCTACGCACAACACAACATCACTTTCTCCGCCAAAAAAACTCTCTACTAAAATACCTCCTGAAAAAATGCATTGGTGTATGATTCAAATGAAGCATGAGATCTGTATACAACACACCCAATTCACCGACGAACATAAAGCAATACCGCGGGCTAAAGAATTTTCTCTAAAACCTAACACCGACACATAGCGCCTAATTTTTCGTAATGTCAAATCCTATTCACATGACATTTATAAGCACACAACATCCGAAGTGGACAACGGTGAACTCGTAATTTCTCAAAATTTCTCGTGGTGCACAGAACATATTACAAATTTATTGGTTTCAGTTAATCATGAATATGTCGCAGTAAGTACTAACAGCAGATGTTTTAGATACGTTTACTCATTTTGCACACAGGCGGTCGATCATTGTGAAAAGTAGAAAAATGCTGGGTTCTCCGTTACAATTTTTGCCACAGTAGTCGATGTTTAAATGGATATTTCTCTGTCATTACAATATGAAATAATTTGATTTTACACTCGTTTTAATGGTAACACGCGCATCAGGGTTTGTTATTAAGTGCCGTCTTTTGTAAGTTATGGTTGTTTTGCATAAAATTTCAATCCGAACATACGCCTCAAATTTTAAGCAGTTAAAAAAATGCGGTAAAAATAAAACGTAAAGAAAAATTCTATCGCGCTATTTTGATGCATATTGTGCTTAACTTGTGGCGAGAATTTTGCGGTCATACTCTGTGGTATTTGAGAAATATTATACAAAATGTCATTTTTACATGAAAATTTAAAATTTGTGTTGTCACATTATTAAGGCCTGGAAATGTCATGAAATTTTTTGGCTTTAGCATAGAGATCTATCTCATCTATAAATANGACGCCCCCAGTTGCCGTGTCTATATTCGATCCCATGCGCTTGCCATATCGCGTGGCTGGATAAGAGCAGGATACAATAGCACCGCTTAAGATTAAAAGATAATTTTCTTTAGTGTGATGACACGCTTTGTCACTATGATCCATAACTGCAATACGCACTAATAAGAAAAAATGATAGTTTGTTATGTTCATCCATTGCTATCATTAGGTATAGTTTGCCCTGAGCCTACGCACAACACAACACCACTTTCTCCACCAAAAAACTCTCTACTAAAATACCTCCTGAAAAGATGCATTGGTGTATGATTCAAACGAAGCGTAAAATGAGATGTGTATACAGCACACCCAACTCACCGACAAACATAAAGCAATACCGCGGGCTAAAGAATTTCTTCTAAAACCTAACAACCGACACGTAGCGCCTAATTTCTCGTAATGTCAAATCCTATTCACATGACATTTATAAGCACACAACATCCGAAGTGGACAACGATGAACTCGTAATTTCTCAAAATTTCTCGTGGTGCACAAAACATTTTACCAATTTATTGGTTTCAGTTAATCATGGATATGTCGCAGTAAGTACTAACAGCAGATGTTTTAGATACGTTCACCCATTTTGCACACAGGCAGTCGATCATTGTGAAAAGTAGAAAAACGCTGGTTTCTCCGTTTCAATTTTTGCCACACTAGTCGATGTATAAATGGATATTTCTCTGTCATTACAACATGAAATAATTTGATTTTACACTCGTTTTAATGGTAACACGCGCATCAGGGTTTGTTATTAAGTGCCGTCTTTTGTAGGCTATGGTTGTTTTGCATAAAATTTCAATCCGAAGATACGCCTCAAGTTTTAGGCAGTTAAAAAAATTCGGTAAATATAAAACGTAAAGAAAAATTCTATCGCGTTATTTTGATGCATATTGTGCTTAACTTGTGGCGAGAATTTTGCGGTCATACTCTGTGGTATTTCAGAAATATTATACAAAATACCATTTTTACATGAAAATTCAAAATTTGTGGTGTCACATAATTAGGGCCTGGAAATGTCATGAAATAGTTTGGCTTGAGCATAGAGATCTATCTCATCTATAAATAAAACTAGATTAATTTGATTCATTTATCAATAAACGTTTACTCTTTATTGGAGCAATACCCGTGCAAAAGTGCGGCAAGCATTGTTCTACATATTATATAGTGATAAGTTTCAGTCCGCTTACTTATGGTACTTTGACACTAAGTTGGACATAACAAATGGAGTGTTGCACTAAATGTTTACTTTAATTCTTGAGACAACCGAGAGTATTTGAGTGTATCCAAAAATAGCACGAACTAATTATAAGAGAATAATTAGTATAAATAATATGAAATAATCATTACTATGAACACATGCAGATGGTTGTAATATATCTAAACAATATATATAGCTTTTTAGAGTAGTATAGAAGCGCTATAATCATGATAATGACTAACTATCGTAAGTCCTCCGATTAGGGCGTGCGTTTCTAACGGTAGATAGGCCTACATACTTCCTCGTAGACATTTAAAGTAAATATATATATATATATATATGGAGAAAGAGAAAGACTATAGAATATATACCTACTCGATTACTTTAAATCTCCTTTGAGTTTGAGCCAAAATGTGTTCATCTTTTCCCCTACCAAAAATGTGAGAGAATGAATTTTATAACATTAAAGCACGTTACGACCCCGGAAAACTAGCTCTAGGTATAAACCAATATATATTCAACACCGTAAAAAGTACATTGCAACTGTTTTATTCCTTCTTTTTTTCAAATCCGGAAATAATGTTGAAGCCCGAGCTTCCAGGCCTCGGCCTGGCGCCGTGCCTGTTCCACAGTAATCGTTTCTGTAAGAGTTAGACTAATGGTATCATGCTACCTAATAGTAGACTACACGATAATTAGGTGTTGGTAATATCAGTGGAAAACCTAAGGCTGAAATCGATCATTGACATCATTGAAATAATGGTGTAGTAATGAGAGAGAGTGATGAGAGTGATATGATGCGTGAGAGTGAAGAGAGAGAGAGAGAGAGAAAGAGAGTGAAGAGAGAGAGAGAGAGAGAGAGAGAGAGAGAGAGAGAGAGAGAGGAGAGAGAGAGAAGAGAGAGAGAGAGAGAGAGAGAGACGAGAGAGAGAGAGACGAGAGAGAGAGAGAGAGAGTGAAGAGAGAGAGAGAGAGAGAGAGAGAGAGTGAGAGAAGAGAGAGAGAGAGAGTGAGAGAGAGAGAGAGCAGAGGAGAGAGAGAGAGAGAGAGAGAGAGAGAGAGAGAGAGAGATAAAAGTGAGATGAGTCAGACGCATGCACGTAAGCAGGTGAGAATATACGCGCGGTCGCACTCATGGGTATAGCGCTCATGGGTGGCTGAAATAACCCATAGGGCCCCACTCAATGTAATATGTAAAGGATTAAATCATCATCGTACATCAAGAGAATCGTTACGCCCCTTTTGAGATTGTAAATTTGTGACATACTTATCTTGATTTAGATATTCATTCAGCTATTAAGTTGGATTGCATAGAATTATTGCATAATTATTGCAGAGACTATATGCTCGATTAGTTGCCGTGACTATTGTGTTATACGTTTGTAAGATTTCTCAAGTTTTCCTACGCATTCCTAGTTGCCCGCTGGCGTGAGCGCTATTAGAGGCAAATTCGTTTTGGGATATTTGTAGTCGTTTATTTCTTCTTGCCGAGATTCTCGGCGGTGATCGCCTCCTCGGCTGTATTATGTTTACATGCGTAGCGCATTACCTGCCTGCCTGCCTACCATTGTCAGGTATCGCGTGTCAGTGACACGCATTACCTGACAATGGTACTCATGCGTATTGATCCCTATATATGACGGCTGCTCATATGCAGGCAGGTAATACGCTACGCATGTAAACATAATACAGCCGAGGAGGCGATCACCGCCGAGAATCTCGGCAAGATGTCAGCTACTTTAGGATAATTGTTATTTATGATTAGTGCTTGGCTAGACACGTTCTGTAATTGTTGGATATCCGATTTCCGCGATGGAAAACTCGTAGGCCATGAGTTCAAATTTCTTCAGCCTAACCTCGGAAGCGCTCCGTGCCATGTACTACACGCTGGTGTAATCGTAAAGGCAGTGTAAGCATTTGGCAAGCCACGCATGCACACAGACACGCACGCATCCAGATTCAGAAGCACGCGCACGTCAACATACACGCGCGCACACACGGGCACGCACACAGACACGCACACACACACACACACACACACACACACAGCACACACACCACAGCACACAACACACAACACATACATAACCGGAGAGAGAGAGAGAGAGAGAGAGAGAGAGTAGAGAGAGAAGAGAGAAGAGCGGATAACGGCTGAAACACTGAATAGTAAGCGCGTGTCTTGAGAATTTATACTAGATGTACCCTTGTTAATGAACCAACGCGGCGCGTAGGATGATGATTACGTTTTTAATGTTGCCAGGTACACATGGTGGATATCGCTAACTTGGGAGGAATATCGGCTGCATTTGAATGGGTGCTGGAGCAGGCACACTGATCTGATTGACTATATTCTCAACCTCGTTTTTCATTCGAGGAAGACGGCGGGATTCTCGCAATTTACAGAACAAATTTTACGAATTATATATGAAATAACTACCGTTATAATTTATCGTTTACAAAATTAAAATTATGTCAAGGTCGCAGTTCGTACACATTTTCATCACTTTGCTCCCACAATACTGGACAGAACAAAATCTTGTGATCTTAGATTTTCTGAGATGGTTTACATTTATTGATTTGTTCTTAAATAGTTCATGGGCCAGAACCCCCAAACTGGCCATTTGGTACCAAAATTTAGACCAAATTCTAACATAGATTTTTAAAAACCTTATTCCCTCTAGTTTATTATGGTATATGATAACCTCGCCAAATTAGTAGCTTTATGATTGTTAGATGATCAAGTGATGTCACTCAGTTTCACTGAATGGCCAAATATTGTACAAAGATCACTCAGAATTGTCGAATTGAAGCCTTAAAAGCCATATCCTTACAGGTGTCTAGCGGTTAATAACTCCCAACAGGCTTACAGAGTAAATTTGGAGATATCCTTAAATATAGGTATGATTCTGAAATGGTTCTTCTAATAATTACTAATTAGGCACAACTCTATTTCACTGAGGCAGCTGGAAATCACTGTATGAAGGACTAGGCTTAATGGCTATAGGCTGTAGGGATAGGATTTCGCCGAATGGCGCCTAATGTGCAGAAGTACGACAAAAGCGTGCACACCTCCGCGGTGATTCGATCAACATCATTACATCTAGGTGCGCCGCGCACAGCATTTACGTGTAATGTTTCTAAGCGAAACATTTCAGTACAGACTGCAAGAAGGTCACGGAAAGGTTTGTGCATTACATAACATTTGAGTAATGCTCTTAAGACCTCTTGTCAGCAAAGCCTAGAGAATTTCATTGCTTTTAGTGAGTGGTTACGCTACAAAAATTAATCGTTAATATAGTAGCCTTTATAGTCACATAACACGGTTATGATATTCAAGTTAATACACGTGATAATACTTGTATGTGTTTATGTAGCGGTATTTGTTGGTTTAAATGCTGCACAAGCATTTTTCCCTATTTTTCACGAGCTAGTTTATTGTGTAAATAAAAGCCACGGTAAAAAGGACGCATGAGTTGTACGGGTCGGCCATCGCAATCATATAAGCGACGTCGAGCGACGATCCAGTGTGTATAAAATCTAGTAAACACACGTTTTTTATAATATATTGTTTCTGCAGCGTCATCAGACTGGAGGTTTTTATTCTGATACCGGACGTGTTGACG
Source organism: Priapulus caudatus (assembly GCF_000485595.1). Lineage (NCBI taxonomy): Eukaryota > Metazoa > Priapulida > Priapulimorpha > Priapulimorphida > Priapulidae > Priapulus > Priapulus caudatus. Next base: position 268,531 of record NW_014577317.1, on the reverse strand, counting down.
GCGGTACCTGCCTGGTCAATGGTCAAGATTAAAAGAAGAATGATAAAGAAGACAATGTCACGCTGAATTACGTTAATTGCCTAAGATAAAATATAGGTCTAATTTATTACCGCATTCAGTGCTAATTACGAATATGCACATATTATTGATCACTAATTAATCAATGACAATAATTAAAAGAGCACGCGCAATCGCCCTCCGTCACCTGCGCACAAGCTCGTGTCCTTCTTATTGCTGATGTCCTATGCGTCATAAATTGCTATCCCATTGCGTTAACTTCCGTTCGCGCAGGTGTAACGCTGCAGCTAGCATCCCGATGCAATTTCCAGATAATACGTGCGCTAGTCGTGCTTCACAGTAGTGTCGCGATCACACCTTGCTATCGGCTCGTATACGCCGCCATGAGAGTATATACACGTTTCTGTAGTGATAAATATTTTGATATAATACATTGTCTTTACAGCGTCACCAGATTAGAGGTTTTTATTTTTATACCGGACGTGTTGACCATTAACCGGCGGTACCTAATACTGCCTGGCCAACGGTCAAGATTAATAAAAAAAGATTTTAACATCACGACAAATTACGTAATTAATTTCTTATTGGCCCATTGCCTAAGATATATTTCTAATTCATTACCACCTTCAGTGCTAATTACGGATATGCACATATATATTTCTGAAAGCTAATCGATGACAATAACAGAGCACGCGCAATCGCGCTCCGTCACCTGCGCACAAGCTCGTGACCTCCTTATTGATTATGGATATCCCTCTCTGGGTGCTCTCAGTAATCCTAACATAATCTCCACGATGCTAATATAAGACATCTAGAAGCTCGATAGTTTAATTCCCATTACTGTCGCGGAGATAGTCCAGGTACGTGTCATAAAGTTTGATGAAGTCTGAGAAAGAAGAGCTCGTCATGACTTCCTGAAATTCTCTCTGGGATAGATCATCGTATAGAGACATCAGTCTCTCAAATAAATCTTCAACAAAAGCTTTCCTGTCTGCATGGAGTCGTTCAATCCACGACTGAAATCCTGCCCAGGCCAGTCTCTGGAGCGCATCGTACATCAGTTTATGGAATCTGACGGCGCGGTTGTATCTGCGACTATCCAGAACTCCAGATACCGATCGATCCCTCAACAATCACCCCAGACTCTATGCAGATCAATATTACATCATTTCTCTTAGTCAGCAAGTTTTTGAATTTTCACGTTATTCCTATAACAATTTTGGCCGTGACCAACTCTGATTTATAACAGTCTCTTTGTTTATCAAGAACATACCTGCAAAGTTTCATTTGGAGCCTCGTTTCCATGCTGAAGCAAAATTTTGCGAAAATTAAAATTAAAAAATCTACAAGAAAGCTACTACTTCGGAAAGGTTATCATACAAATTTCAAAACACCTTGGGCTAGAGTACCATCTGACAGCACTAACAATTTGTCTTTCAATTTGGTACCGAAAACAAGCCGTCTGGCTCATGGACTAAAAGGCGCATTGAGTAACCACCCCTGGGTCTCGTTTCACCGTGGCGCCGCAATCCTCAAATGCGTGCGACAGATTAAGGCGAGACAGATTTAGGCCAACAACATTTATCAATACATGTTCGTTACCATGACGACCATATATTGAAGTTGTCCATTCAGTAGTCTAAAGAAGTTACACGTATCTATGCTAGACGCGCAGTGTGATATATCGAACGCATAATAAAATATAGCAGCCTCGTAATAACCTAGCTATTACTTATCACGGAGTCTCAGCATGTACTTTGAATGACTAAGTAAAAACACACGGACACCCGTGTAGATGAAAACAAATGCAGAAAAAAATAGAATGTAGGTGTAAAATTTTAATCAACAATATTTCGAGAGTATCTCTATGCATCAGGCTATACAATATACAAATGTATTGTGTATTATGGGATACTTGACTCTACATTGCACATCCATTGATCGAAGCGGGGGAATGGTCTAGTCTATTCTTTTGTTTATAATTACTAATTAGGCACAACTCTATTTCACGGAGGCAGCTGGAAATCACTGTATGAAGGACTATGCTTAATGACTATAGGCTGTAGGGATAGGATTTCGCCGAATGGCGCCGAATGTGCAGAAGTACGACAAAAGCGTGCACACCTCCGCGGTGATTCAATCAACATCATTACATCTAGGTGCGCCGTGCGCAGCATTTACGTGTAATTTTTCTAAGCGAAACATTTCAGTACAGACTGCAAGGAGGTCACGAAAAGGTTTGTGCATTACGTAACATTTGAGTAATGCTCTTAAGATCTCTTGTCAGCAAAGCCTAGAGAATTTCATTGCTTCTAGTGAGTGGTTACGCTACAAAAATTTATCTTATAATATACGATTTTTATAATATATTGTTTCTGCAGCGTCATCAGATTGGAGGTTTTTATTCTGATACCGGACGTGTTGACGGTGGTACCTGCCTGGTCAACGGTCAAGATTAAAAGAAGAATGATTACAATATCACGCTGAATTACGTTAATTGCCTAAGATAAAATATAGGTCTAATTCATTACCACCATCAGTGCTAATTACGGATATGTACATATATATTTCTGAAAGCTAATCGATGACAATAACAGAGCACGCGCAATCGCGCTCCGTCACCTGCGCACAAGCTCGTGTCCTTCTTATTGATGATGCGTCATAAATTGCTATCCCATTACGTTCACTTCCGTTCGCGCAGATGTAACGCTGCAGCTAGCATCCCGATGCAATTTTCAGATAATACGTGCGGTCTTCACAATAGTGTCGCTATCACACCTTGCTATCGGCTCGTATACACCGCCATGAGAGTATACACGTTTCTTTTGTGATGAACGGGCTGGTTATTAGCAGCTGTTTGGTAATGATGTAGCGGCAACCGCTGTCATCATATATTTCATACATTTGTTACGTTTACGACGGCAATCATCGACGTTAGTCGACACTGAATACAGCAACTATTTGATGGACAGAGACAGTCGTAAGATTGGAGCGTCGTTGGAGTTCGTGTACTCACCCACACAGATAAGCGCCACCGGTAATCCGTCAGCGATTCACATACCTTCCCCGGTAGCGATGGACGACGTCACAGAGCCAACGTTTGCCGTAATCAGTCAGCGGGTAGAGAAGAAGGGTGGCATTTGTGGCCAGAACGCATTTACAAGACGGGACAGGAAAGCGCAATTAGCCTTGATCTTGGCCATGATCACCATACCGATTCTCGCTGTCGTCATCCAGAACATCCTCGTACTAGCGCAGAGCATTAAAGTCAAGCACGAGGCCGTGGAGGTACACGTCATGGTTAATACTAGTGTTCAGGTAAGCAAGATGACCAGCATTGCTATTAGTTTCGATGTGATCAATCTCAATATTTTAGCGTATGTATCATAACTAAACTATAAACTCGAAGGAGTCGCCAGCTTTAATTAGGCCTAGTCTCTAAGTACATAATTTGAAAGGTAACTTTGCAATCAAGAAAGTTTCGTTGGAAATAATTTGTTAATAAATCACGAACAAACTACATAAGCAATCTATGATAAAACTGGATATATTACACAATTAATTCGAACAAATTATATATATTTGACTAGACTACAGTAGGACTTCTCACAACTTCTCTGCAATAGAACACAGTTGAAAAGAACAGAAATAGTCCGAAGTTAGGCGATTTTAGGCGATTTTATCTAAATACAAAAATAAGTTCTACCTGGTTAACGGCGACGAGCAAGCCTAATCTGCACAGAAGAGAACCTAATAAAACAGGTGTAATAAATCCAGTAATGCAAAGTTTTTCAAATTCTATATTCAACAAAAACTAATATCATATAATTATATTAATTGTTATTAGTATAATTACAAGGTACTATAAACACGTTATATACGGGCGCCATAAACAAATAATTTTAGGTCGCCTACCGTGACGTTTTGCGGATCACGTGATTTTTGCCGATACACTGCAGCTGTTATTATTATTATTATTATTATTATATTACTGCAGCTGTTGAACTTGTCTAGGGTTATGATTACCATGTGAACAAACATTACCAAGTTTATTGTAGATATTTAGTTGACAAAGGTTAGATGATTTTGTTGCTGTTACTGTTTAATTGATTAGTTTCTATTTATTTATTTTTTTACTTTAAACCTATGCGATGTGTTACTTATGCAGGTTGCACAAGTCTCTCTATCTCTTTATTTTCCATATCTCCGTCCTTTTCCCATTTTACTCTTTTGCTGTATTGTTGGTGGGCGTACCCGAGGCGCCACCCACCAAAAAAACCTGCCCCCCCCCCGTCGCTGGCGTATTTAGTCTCTATAGGTAGAAGTTACACGGGGTTAGATATACGAAACATACAATTAAGAGTGTCACAACAAACTGGTTAGAGTCCGAGCAAACTGCTGACGGTTAAAACATACTGCATAGGTATACGGTCCAAGCATGGAGGAGGCTGTCGGAACATAATGACTATACTATATCTGAGCATGTTGGTCGTTGATCGCACAAACTGGTTAGTGCCCAAATATGCTAATTAGTTAAAAAAAATGCTGGTTAGTGTTTGTTACGTTGGGAACCGGAAACTTACTATAAGAACAAATACTCACAACAAATATTGTCACAGGAAAATGTTGCTGAAAGGAATATAGGTCGCGTGAAAAATGGGTCAACAACAATGAGTCTCGGTTAGCTACAACAAATAGGAATGCGCAGCCATGATCCCCATAACTTGTATTCATTCACCCTTCCATCTTCCGCTGTCCGATAAGCAAATGAGTCGCGGAGGTATGTTCCATACATTCTATATTGCTGTGAAGAGATGAGGTTGAATGCAAAATCGCAAATGCTGCAGAACGAAGAGGCCTGATATACTAGATAGCCAAGGCCGAGATAAGTTGCACACCAGTTTGCTTAATTGTACTCAACCGCAACGGGTTAAATGTAACCAGCAGCTTGATCACGTGCCGCTGGAACTATAGCATTGAGGTAACATTGGCGGTCCAGAAATGATCGAGCGTGCATGCGCTGCAGAGTCTGCAATGCTTCTTTTCCCGGAGACATGATATTTATGGGTGTTGGAGGAATTGCTGCTTCACGTGGTGTGCTTAAAAGGTGCGATCATAACGTGTCAGCAGTAATATCTGATACGACATGTTACCAGACAAGTGGACATCTTTGAGGTGCCGGCGTGAGATGATGTTGAGTAACTTCCTAGTGATATAATGTGTGCGGATGTGACCTTGCAGTTTTACAAATTTTCGAAAATTCACTGCTCATGATAATTTAATTGCATATGTACAGAAGCCCCCTAGTGCCGTCGCGGTCACGTTTTTCGCAGCCGGCGCGGTCACGTTTTTCGCAGCCGGCGCGGTCACCTTTTTCGTCGACGTCGTCGTCATTACTCGCCCTGACAAGGCTAAAACACAGCACCGCGAGCGAGCGAAAACACGGCGGCGGCGGCGAGCGAGCGGAATCGGCGCGGTCGCCGGCTGCGAAAAACGTGACCGCGCCGGCTGCGAAAAAGGCGCGGTCACCTTTTTCGCAGCCGGCGCGGTCGCCTTTTTCGCAGCCGTGACGGCGCCGATTCTGCTCGCTCGCCGCCGCCGCCGTGTTTTCGCTCGCTCGCGGTGCGAAAAGGTGACCGCGCCGGCTACGAAAAAGGCGACCGCGCCGTTTTTCGGAGCCGGCGACTTAACGTTCTTGCATTTGTCGCCATCACGTACGTTTTTCGTCGTCGTCGTCGTTTTTGTCGCCGTTGTCGACGTCATCGTCGTTGTAGACTTTACCAACGCATTCACCCACTCCTGCGTATGTCTCCCGGGTGAGTACCCACCCCACCCCCGCTCCCGGCATAATCTGGCTTGCAAAGTTGTTGCAATAACAACAACGTGCTCAGATAGCACAGCGACGAGGCAACGAAGAGGAAGCACAATTAACCGCAGTGATCACGACTTGCAGACATGTCATTACATGGTTATACTCCCGCTGTATACGCTGAACGTTCGAGACTAACACGTACGTATTCTGACATAATCTAGTAGTAAAATTATAAAAAGTTTTCCACTGCATAAATCGCCAATCACCGCAGCTGTTGAATCTGTGTCAATTTGCATCAACTAGCCTCCTCTCCTTCTTCGTTTACAGCTCCCTCTATAAATATAAGTTATTAGAGTATGACATAATATTCCTATTTATCATGCTTATGAACGCCATCGAGAAGACCGACAGGAAACCCGCCCTAAAAATTTGAACTATATAGGACAATCTATATCTGATCATAATTTTTCTGTATCATTGTAGGCCAATCAAACGCGTTGTGAAATTCGCTCTCTGAAAACTCCTTTCTCTTCGCTAAAAATGCTTACCGGTCTTTCTTTATCTTCATTATAAGGCCTGATACATAACAAAATTCCCCATCCTATGCACATATACACCCGCTGGTGCAGTTGTCCTCACATACTATACATGCTTGCATTGGATGCCGCGAGAAGAAGTTACGCGAAAAATTGCTGATACTCCATTAGACTGTTCGCAACTTTAATGTCATTACATGGTCTATATAACATAGTACTATATATAGCATCATATATATACTATATATAGTATAATATGTCACCGTCTACTATTAGTTTGTGGTTAATCTCATTTCTCAGGGAACCGTAGGATTATCATCATCATTTACACTCCATTAACTCATCTAATCATTATCAAAGTGGGAAACACTCAATGAGGTCTAGCCAATATCACATTGCTTTAGAGCATGCGCTATAATTGAGCTGGGTGCTATATTCATTCGCATGTGTGCATATCATCGGAGCCGTTATACCGTGCTCACGCCTGTCAATGCTCAGTCTCTCGTATCGACAAACCGGTTCGCAAACACTTGCATGTAAATCTCTCACATCGATAGCGGTAAAGACTCACACACACAACCCATACAAATATTCATGAACTATCTGAAAATTAGAGCTAAAACATATAACATTTCGATATTCTTTCTATTCGGACACGCAGCGCGACAACGGAGCGAAAGGAGACCCACGTCCGCATTTTAGCAACGAGTTGATGATAGATTCGCCAAGTCTCGCCTGGTGTCAGTCTGATCGATCGGTGTACAGCACGGCACGAGCTTGCTATTCGCTGGAATAGTGTTCCATATAGGCTACTAACGCTTTGTACATAAAAATTTAAGGTGCATGTTATCTGAAACAACCTCCGCACATCGCTCTACAATATACAGCGCACACTGCGCAACATTTGTTTTTAGTATATGTTGTTAAAACACCCCAAGTCCTTCGCTAAATTACAGAAAGCCCTGCAGAGGTGCGCTAAATAAACGAAATAACTGTTACCGCCGTGTTTTCGTCCGCTCGCCGTGATTAAAATGGACCGCGCTCTGCTCGCGCTGCGCCGCGAAATATCTGACGAACGTGCGAAATCTGAGATAGCCCCTGCCCCGCCCCGACCCGACCAATACAGCCTCTCCGCTCCTTTGCTGTTACTATAGGTTGTTGTACACGTGAAAGGCTTTGTGTAAAATACCAATATCTGTACAGGGTAGCGAAGAAGCAGTGTAGAGCGAGAGGGGGAGGAGGAGGAGTTGAGAGTAGTACTATATCGACCATAGAAAAGTTAGTGACAGAAGAGGAAGGAGACGAACCGGGAGAGGAGAATGGAGAAGGCAGACCGGGAGACGGTGCAGAACGAGCGAAGAGAGCAAGGAGCGGAGAACGGAGCTGGTGATGAGCGCAGGGGAGAGCGAGAACTGGTGGAGAAGGAGAGGGGGACCGAAGCTGGCTGGAAGCAATGAGAAGGGGGAGAACGGGAGAGAAGGTGTAGAAAAGGAGAGGAGAAAGCTGGGGAGAAGAGGAGGGGAGAGCGCCGGGGGGGGGGGGCGTGCGGGGGGGGGGGGCGGGGCGGGGGCGGGGGGGCCCGCGGGTCAGGGGGGGGGGGGGGGGGGGGCGCGGGGGGGGGGGGGGGGGCGCCGGGCGGCGGTAGCTAGTGGCTTAAGGAGAAGGAATAACGGAGAAGCTGCTCGCAGCACATTTCATTAATGTACAGAGGGGCTGCGGTTTGCAGCATTCTCCCTTCCTCCCCTTCCTTCTTCCACCCAGTTCTCCCCTCCTCTTCTCCGCCACCTTTTCCCTTCTCCCCTTCTCCCCCATTAGCTTCCCCTTCTACCCTTTTCCTTCTCCATCACGCTTCTCCCCCTCCTCCTTCTCCACCACTTCTCCTTTCTCCCCCTCCTTCTCCCCTTCCTCCCTTCCTCCACCAGCTTCTCCCTTCTCCCCTCCTTCTCCCTGCCCCTTCTTCCACAGCTTCTCCCCCTCCTCCTTCTCCACCACTTCTCCCTCTCCCCCTCTTCTTCCCTTCCTCCTTCTCCTTCCTCCACAGCTTCTCCCATCTCCTACCTTCCCACAGCTTCTCCCTTCTCCCCCCTCCCTCCACCAGCATCCCTGTCCCCCTCCTTCTCTCCTTCCTCCTTCTTCACCAAGCTTTCTCCTCTCCTCCTGTCTCAACCACTCTCCCTCTCCCCCTCCTTCTTCCCTTCCTCCTTCTCCTTCTCCACCAGCTTCTCCCTCTCCTCCTTCTCCACCAGCTTCTCCCTTCTCCCCCTCCTTCTCTCCCTTCCCCTTCTCCACCCAAGTTCTCCCTTCTCCCCTGCCTCTCCCTTCCTCCTTCTCTACCAGCTTCTCCCCTCCTCTTCTCCACCAGCTTTCCCTTTTCCTCTCCTCCCACCAGCGTCCTCCCCTCCCTCCTTTTCCACCAGCTCTCTCTTTCTCCCCCTCCTCCTTTCTCCTATGAGCTTCTCCCCTCCTCCTCGCCACCACCTTTCTCTCTTCTCCCTCCTCCTTATTCCACCAGCTTCTCGCTCTCCCACTCTCTTCTCCATCCAGCCCCCCTCCTCTTCCCACCACCTCTCTCTTTCTCCCCTTTTTCCCTTCCACCCACCAGTTCTCCCTTCTCCCCTCCTCCATCTCGCTCGCTCGCTGCCGCGGCCGGTTTTCGCTTTCTCGCGTCGACAAAGGTGACCGATGCGCGCAAAAAGGACCGCCGGACGGCAATATGTGACCGTGCCGCTCGAAAGGTCGACCCGCGCGCTGCGAAAAAGGACCGGTCGATATTCTGCTTGCTCGCCGCCCGCCGCCGTTTCGCTCGCTTCCGGTGCTAAATAGGTCACCCGCCGCTACGAATAAGGCAGACCCCTCCGATTTCTGTGCTCGCTCGCCCGGCGCGGGCCTGGTTTCCGCCCTCGCCGCTCGCGAAAATCGCTGACCGCCCGGCTACGCAAAAGCGCGTACCCGCACGATTTCTGCCTTCGCTCGCCGCCGCCCCCCGCTCGTCTTTCGCTCGTTCGCCGCTTGCTGTGTTTACGCCTTTCAGGGCGAGTCAATGATGACGACGTCCGACCTAAAAATGGACGACGACCCACAACAAAAAACTACGTCACCGGCTGCAACAGAACTGACGTCGCCGGCCCGACAGAACGTGACGTCGCGCGGCGAAAAAAGGTAACCGCGTCCCGCTGCCGAAAAATCGCTGACCGCGCGCGCTGCGAAAAACGTGACCGCGCCCGCTGCGAAAAGACTACACGCCGCTGCCGAAAAACCATGCACCGCGCCGCCTGCGAAAAACGTCGACCGCGACGCACTAGCGGGGCTCCGTACATTATGTATGTTATATGACTCATAATCTAATAGTTCACCTTTCATTCCTTAGACCTGACGTGCTCATTTTCGATGGACAGAATAGTTCCAATCAAGCGTCTCATTTCTCGGATAAAGCTCGATGATATGCCCGTTGCACGGTCCTCAAAAATCCAATCGAGAACTCATACACGGTACTCACACGTGTCGCAATAAATGTTATAGACTTATATACCATAACACCATACTATGTGCAAATTCATCAACTACATCATATGCTATTAAAGAAGTATGGACAGTGCGTTTCATCGCGTCCCTACTCGTTAACGCTAACAATTACAGCCTCTATATACTCTTCTATAAAGCCGCAACGAACAGGTAATAGCTCGAAATTGCCGCCTTTTGCCTTAAAACATGAACTTCATACTTTGTTACATAGCCGTGTTTCCGTTACACGTCTTAGATACGCTTGGATCATCAATGCCAGTCAGCGCGCGTCCGCGTTCGCCTCAAATTGCGAGTGGAAACCTCCAAATTTCACAACAATTCCTCTCAATCATGCACAGAACATTTATACGTATTAGGTTCATTATAATCAGGATTCGTGGATATCTCCCAGTTACGCTACCTGAGAGTAATTTTCATATCAGTTCTTCCCATTTCTTCACTTAGGCCGTATCGTCATCATTATAAAACTTACGAAAACGCCTGACTTTCAATCCGCTTAGATTTTACTACATATCAGCCGAATATATACTTATATATATAGGCCCACATATATATAATACATGAGGTAGGATATATATAAACCAAAATTCAAACAACAGGTTAAGGGTGCTTAAGTTTTAATACGCGAGCTTTCGAGATGTACGTACATCTCTTCGTCAGGCAATTCAGCAGACAATTAAATCGAACCGTCTACGGCAAAGCACATCCTTTCTCACACCGCAACACAAACCAAAGCATTGCTATCACTGCAACGACTGTCAGGTAGCAGCTGACAGAATGGCTCTCACTTCAACGACTGTCAGGTAGCAGCTGACAGAATGGCTCTCACTTCAACGACTGTCAGGTAGCAGCTGACAGAATGGCTCTCACTCCAACTACTGACCACCAGCAACGGACAGCGTTGCTCTTACTACAACGACTGAAAAGAATCAATTAACAACTTTGCACTTATTACAACGTGTTGTCTTTCTAAAGAAAAGACGGAAGAACTGACGTGAAATATTATATATAAAATGAAGAAAGGATTTATTCCACCACAGTCCAGCCTGCCACGTTGTAGAATGCAACTGGCTTCGGAAAATACATGGCGCCGCCTACTGAGCCCGTAATGGCTTCTTTTACAATAATCTCACAGCTCCCCACCAGCATTGAGCCCACCCAGAGGCGAAAGGTTGTATAGACTATATATAGATAAGCATTGGTCCGCGGCTTCGGCGGTCGACTGGAACGTCTCGGATGATCTGGCACGTATTCGTCACCTACTGGAAGCGCAGATTGAGACAATTTCTTGAGTTCGGTTGGTTTACACCTGACGTTGCTGACTCAGGATTCGGTGTGTCCCCAATGGGTTAATGGTTCTGTCCTGTCGGGTGAATAGGCGGAGTTGCGGATAGCCTCAGAACTGATAACTCTGGAGTCTCTCCGGGATCCGTATCCTCTTTAGCGAGGGCGAAGCTTTTCGATGTGTTTACGCCACACTTGTCCTCTGGGGTAGACACGCACGTCGACGCTGCGGGCACCATGTACATTGGTGACAACCGCTGGGACCCATATTTGGTCTTTGTCTCGGCGAGGGCTGCAGTAAAGTGCATAACATAAAGCGCCTAGCTAGTAGGCATGCACTAGCCTAGAAACGATGCGACTTGTCTCACCGTGCTGTGATCTGGTAGCCTCTTTGGCCTGTTTCCCTGTGCCCAGTGCGCTGGAAAAGGCGGCAGAGAGTCGATCTGGCAACTGATTTGTCGGCCGTTGGGAAGCTCACTTGGCGAAAACCCTTCCGCTAAGGGAGTACAGCGGTACTGCACCGGGAATTGCTGCAGGGCAGGTTTTGGTGCAACGTACGTGTGAACGTAGTGGCATTGTCGGTCCTAACATAGTAAAAATACATGGTGAATTTATAGGTTATCTGGAATATATATAATAGTTATATTCCTTATATATATATATATATATATATATATATTATAGGAATCTGGTTATTATGCTTGATAAGGTAGTTGGGTGACCCATGCACTTACTAACCCTACCCCAACCATTCAGTAACTCGTCTATAGTGCAAATATTCTTCTTTTTAAAACCGCAGTTGTTGATATTACGCCAATCTTTATCTAACGTACGCACAACAATATATATGTTTTCGGCCCAAAAAAGGAACAGGTAAACAGTGCGCGAATAGAAACGCAACGCTAAAAGTGTATAAAATCAAAGGGTTCTACGATGTGAAACGCACATGGAAGTAGTCCGCGTGTATTTTTGTGTGTCCGTGTTATATCTAAAAACAGCCAGGGCCGACACACAACGCAGTCGAAACGAGAAATTCATTGGAGAGCATGAAAGATTGTGCTCGTATGGTGCGGTACTTGCGTGGTAGGTATAACCCTACGTAACGTTGATAACAATTAACTGATTATTGCAAACAAATTACAGCGTAGAATGTCGTTATTAATTCATATAAAATAGGTGTAATGATTCATATTTTATGTTGAAATATTTTACTGTTATTTTAAATATGATGGGGCAATAAATTTGTCTGTGATCGAAATATCGTTAACATTACAAAATAATTACAAAACGGTATTTGTTATATAATATATATACTCACACACACAGGCACATACACCTAAATACATACAGATCTAGTTATATGGTTGAAATTTTAAAATTTACATCTTACGAACACATTTAAATATAAAATTCATTAAGTGTTATCAATTAGTAATCAATATTTATTAACTTAGTATATGCTTATGTTGTAATAATGTATTGTAATATCGCTAACCCACAGCGGGCATAGGTAAATGAATCGCTTTCTTCACGCGGTGCGAAGCACGCGGTAAGACCCTATCTCCCTCAACGAATTCTTACAAATGCATCTGAATTAATAGAATTTATACGACCAAAATCCTTGTTGTTGAATTCAGTCTGTCGCACAGAGATCACGTGGCCCCCCTGCACATGACGAAGCATTGCACCGCTGGCGCACCGTACGATATATGTGCATATAATGAGTGGATCAGGTTGCCGTAACGTCGGTAGCTTACCAGGACACAGATGAGCAGAATAGCAGCAAGGATCGCGAACACGCGTGGCAGAGAGAGCGCGCTTCGACATGCCATCTCGTCCGTGTGTTCCTGTATGCAAACAAAGCACGTACGGATGCTGAACCTATACACGCTAGTAAGAGGAAGTCAAGTTTTAGTTTAGAGAGTTTAAGTTTTAGATTCTGTCCGAATATGAGTAGAAATATGCCGTTTGCATTATTCAGAAATAAATGTAATAATAATAGGCATTATAATAATCATATTCACAGCATAATATAAGAAACTCACAAGTCTAGTTTTTTCAGAGATAAACTCAACTTTTCTTATAAATAAAGTGCGTAGAGTGGCTTTTTAATTAAAGCAGTTACGTGCACAGTAATTAACGAATCTTTGTATAATACAGAAGATCCGTACACTATCCAGATAATATCCGCATCCAATCCATAAACTACAAACCTTGGGGTGTGTGCGGTGTACTTCACGACGAATACGATAAATTAAGACGCCTTCCTCGCTAACTGAATAACTGTAAACGGTAAAAACCTCACAAAGCACGCAAGAAGAACGGGGAAATATGTCCGTCGATTCGATTTGGCACACGGCTAGAAGATCGTATGTAGCAAGACTGTGGCTAGCAAGATCGTGTCCAGTCGCGGGAGTCTCCACCACTGCTCTTCTGCGACGACGAGTGTTGACACATATATATAAAAAATTCGCCACGCGCACGTAGTGCACGACGATGCTATCAAACGTCACGGGTCTTGGAGTCCTCGCCGTCGTCGTCGACGCTGCTGCCTAATTGCTGCAGTCAATCATCTGTGCTCGGCGTTGCTGTGGTGTGTGTTTTTCGCGGCTCCTCCGTCCGTCAAAGCGGATGCACACACCGACCGCGCCGATGACTGGTCGGTCGGTGGGTCGCACAAGCGCATGCGGCGCACACCGCCATACCCTGCGCACGCGCACCCTAATCTCGCCGCTCGCCGCTGACTCGGTAAAGGCCCCTACGTACAAAGGAAGATGAATGCACCTCGTTAGCGCAGCGCAAATCTTACTACTTTGTGGCGATGTTGTCCCCACAGTGCCATTCTAGATGCCCCCTCGCGAGTTTCGATTGCCGTGCGTGCGAGCGCGTCGGCAGCGGAGGCGTCTGTCTACGATGGTACGCAGGGAACCGCCAAGCGTGCGTGTATCTAGACGATTGCTACGCGAGCACGATGACACAGGGAATGGTGTATCACTGCCCGCCACGTTACGGAATTACTCTGTGATCAGAACAGTCGCCGCAATGACGCACGTCGTCGTTAGCAGTTCTGGGTTAAGGGTTCTGACGCGGCAGTCATCTTGGATTCTATCGGAGGCATCTGCTGGCAATGTCAAAACGATAACTTTATTAAAAAAAATATGTTTATTTGACTTTGCATGATTTTAGCGAAAATGTTATGAGATAGCGATTCGTAAGATGCTGAACGCCGTGCGATTACCACAGCGCATATGTTTCCATCCGACATTAATTTTTCGCATGTATTTTTTGGTTAAATTCTTCAATAGTAGGTTTTACCCACTACCCGTTGTTGAACTCTATCACCTATCACGTTCATCGGGGGATACGTCGCCAAAATTGGCGGCTACAATATCTGTGATAGGACCACGTGAATTAAACTATGTCGTTGACATCGTTTGGAATGCTCGCAGCAGCAAACGGAAGTCCTGCGGCGCTCAGCGAGCGAGCATTCACGTTAAATTGCACACACGCTTGCATGCACGCACGCACGCGTGCATAAACGGACAAATGTGCATACAGACACAGGCACAAACGCACGCGTGCATAAACGGTCAAATGTGCATACAGACGCCGGCACAAACGCACGCATACACATACACACTAGCCAGTTGCTTCCTAGAAAATTTATGGCATGATCCAGATGTATCCTACTCCAGGGTTTCTCTGGCAGCATCCACGGCTGATTGGCCGACTTTGCTGGTTTATTCTGGTGTTCGGCGCAGGCAGTGCAGTTGCGACACAGCTCTGCAATGTCAGCGTCGATCCTAGGCAGCGTTGAAGCCGCTGTAGAGCTGCGCGTGCGATCTGCTTCATCTGATGTATTCCGAAGTGTCCCAATTGTAGCAATCGAAGCACTTGCTGATGCAGACTTTTAGGAATGACTACTCTGGGACCATAGAGCAAACACCCATGGGCTGTCGACAGTGAATCCGCTAGTTTCCTGAAGTCTCTGCCTGAATAGCACTCATGGTTCTTCTCCACATTAGAACGTGAATCGTCTGCTGGCCATCCCTCACGGGTATGGCGCATCACTGTTGCGATTACAGAATCGTTGCCTGATTGCTTTGCCACGACACCAGAATCAGTTGGTTGTTTGTTGTTGTAGACTCACAGATTTGATAGTGCAGACAGTGCCAACATCTGCCTCACTTTCCCCCCATCAAAGTTGACGACAGGTCCCACTGGCGGGCGACTGCGTGCATCTGCGTTCCCGTGGTCCGACGTTTTTCTGTAGTCAATAGGGTAATCGTACTCGCTAAGCATCAAAGCCCTTTGAGCCAAACGATTGGCCGCTAGCATTGGCGTCTCTTTGGTTGGCCCGAACAGCACTAGCAATAGTTTATGATCTGTAACCAAAATAAATGTTCGACCATACAAAAACTGGTGAAACTTCTTTAGCGCAAAAATGGCAGCTAATGCCTCTTTTTGAACTTGGCTATAGGGGCACTGAGTCTCTGTTAATGTCTTGGATACGTTAGCGATTGGGCGCTCACTGCCGCCACGATAGCCCTGAAGCAACACTGCTTCAATACCAACCTCCCGATGCATCGCATGACATTCCAATCGGCAGGGATGGGTCAAAATAGGCCAGCACTGTATCCGTGCAATGTACATTTTTCAGCTGCTGAAAAGCAGCTTGTTCATTAGCGCCCCATTTCCATGGTATATCCTTCTTGGCCAGTCGGTAGAGAGGCTCCGTCAGAGTAGCCAAGTTGTGGAGAAACTTGCCATAGAGTTGCAGTGACCCCAAGAATGAACGAAGGCTGGAAACGTTTTCCGACGGCGGCCTCTTGATAACCGCGTTGACCTTAGCCTCATTAGCAATCCTGTTTTGGGAAAGCTTGTGGCCCAGGTACTCTGCACCTGCTGCGGAATAAACATTCCCCATTCGACATCGTATCCCTTTTTCTTCTAAGCGTTGAAGCAAGGTGCGTAGATTTTGGAGATGTTCTTAATTGTGCATTGACACTGATGACGCGAAAGTCGTCTAGGTAGACTGCCACTCCCTGTATATCGCTGGTGAGTAGCTCCATGATCTCTTTGAAAAAAACCGGTGCCGATGTGATGCGGAATGGCAGCCGAATTTGAAATAGTACGCCTCGATGGGGTGCCAGTCTTATCTGGGTTTCAGGAGCAAGCTTGATCTGGCTGTAAGCATGCATCTGCCAGATCGAGTTTAATGGAACCGTATCATCCACAAGTTTCCTCATGAGATCCTCGGGAAGAGGCATAGGGTGTCGGACGATCTCTAATTTTGGGTTTACCGTAACGGAGTAGTCCTCCGCAGACTCGCAGCTTTGGTTTTTGCTCGCCTGGTGGCACCACATTAATGATCAAAACAACGGGTGTGCCACTTTCATTGAATTGGTGCGGGCTTCCACACACCCCTCCTGATGACGGAGTCATATGCTTGTGTGAGATCTTCTTGAATTGCAAACGTGACTGGCCGTAACCTGCAGAATGTGTGCCTGGCATTCCACTTAAATTTGACTTCTAATTCAAAGTCCTTTAAGCATACAAGCTCTGGCTTCAATGGGGATGAACGGCTTCAATCGGTTGAAGAGCATGGTGGCGATGAAAAAAATATTGCCCACGACCCAGCAGGTTGCGCGAAGGGAGCCTGCCACCGTGAACTTTATGTTCCGTCCTTCTGAGTTTCCACGGTGGTTCTGTTTGGCATTCGCTGTAAACGTTCCCATGACCGTCAGCTGGTTCCTGTAGCTCCCTTGTATTGGCCTGTTGACCCCTGTAGGCATGGCTTCTCCAGACGTTCCTCGAGCAAAAGTTGTTTCCCGTACCAGTGTTGATCTGAAAATCAAAATTCTTTCCATTCAGAGAGACTGGAGGAGCTGCAGCAGAGGACTGAGCAGGAGTTCAGGGATTTTTCTCTGCAGTTTCACTGTCTGGAGTCTCTGCTTGTAGATAGCCTTCACCGTTGGCTTGTTGCATCTCTTCTTCTGAAGACAGACAGACTGAAGGTGCCCTTTCCGTTGGTAAAAATTGCAGATTGCGGTAAGGTGCGGGCGTTCCTTTCTAAGGTGGTCAGACCTGGCACAACGCCCACAGGCTGCCTTTGGAAAAATGCTGGTGTAGCTGGGTTCCTGGTTAATCGATCGACTTCCATTTGACCCGGACGTCGAAGAGCGTGACTTCTAGTTTATTGACCAGCTTCGGCTGCATCCCATGCACCGTTTCCTTAGCTACATTGGCCGCATCTTCAGTTTCCATAGCGACCTGGATTGCTCGAGCATACGACAGTTCGTCATCCTTGATCTTAAATAACGCCTTTAAGACGACCTCATTGTTAACTAAACAGATGAAGCGTGTGCGCATGGCCTCGTCTAGAGGGTATTTAATGGATGCGACGTCGCACGTAACTGCATCTTGCCTGATGCTTGCTGCTAGTTCTTAAATGGTTTTACCAGATTTCCGCTGCATCTCCGATCGGAAATTAAGTTTGGGGTCAAACTAGTTCTTCATGTATTCGGTTATCTCAGCGATGGTAATTTCATTTCTGTCTTTCGGCGGCGTTTGCTGAGTAGCGAGGTTGCAGAACAGCTTGTATGTCACAGTCGACTGGTTTGTTTGGAAAACCTGTGTATGGCAAATTCTGGATTTGCTATCTCCAAGGTAGCGTGCGCTTTTGTGCAAGGACAAATGACGGCTGAATTAGCTGTTATTAAGTCATTGTGGGTTAGTAAGGGCTTAAGCAACGCAATCTGTTTGATAGCTCTAGTAGATACTGGAACACGCGTTACCGAGCGAGGATTTAATATTATCCACGCTGCGACTCTAGCCAATGCAATAACGTCATTACTGCGCAAATACACTGAAGCGGAGTCATGCCACAATGATAGCTACCGACGAGCGACATTTATTTTTTCATGATTACTGTTTAAAAAATCTTCCCCGATGATGCTTGGGTGCGTAAGCTTCTTAGTCACCTAAAAAGTATGATTGGCTGTCACGTAACTCATGCAGGTAACGCGGAAACGTGCCTAAAAACATGAATAGAATCTTTGATGCTTGCAGCTTCATTATGGCACAGACTGTTTAATTGTCATGACATAGCATCAATAATAAGCCATTAATATGTAAAAAAAATAAAGCATGTAGCAATCGAGCAAACGTCAAAATCAACGAGAATCGTGCTAGTACTTTGATTACATGACGAAATAAGGTGAAATACTTCCAATATCTTAGAATATGTGATGACCAAAACATATACACCTGTGTTTTTTGGATGATAGATTTTATAATTTTTGTGTGACATGTACACATTATCGCCTATGTTACAGATAAATCAATATTTCTGAGTTTATTATTTTAATACATGAAATATTGTGATATATTGACGTAAAAACAGCGGGCAAAGTTGATTTCAACAGGTAATATTTACCTCCGCCCACGGAGTGGAGGAGGTTATGTGATCGCTCTCGTGCGTTAGTGTGTTCGTGTTCTAGCGTGTGTGTGTATTAGCGTGTGTGTGTGTTCGCGCGATCGATATTAGCGCGTCAGCGAGCGAGCCAGCCAGCGCAGCGAGCGTGTACATGTGAGCGAGCAGCAGCAACGAGCGGCTGCTACGAGCTATGTCGCTGGCGGAGGTATGCACTCTCCGTGAGTGCCCTCTGTCTAGTTGTTTATGTTTCCCAGCACGTTCCACACTTATATATATATATATATCAGGAGTAGATAATTGGGATTCCCTAGATAATTCCTTAGGGATTCCCTATTATCTACTCCTGATATATATATATATAGAAGCAGCTCTGACGGTCAGCGGGGCACGACTGCCAATAAATAGCAACTCGTGACCGTCGGACAGCAATTAGTGTGGCTCGGTTATCTCCGGGCTGCGATATTTCAAGCCGTAAATATTCGCTTCATGCACACTCGAATTGCCGTTAAATGGCCGTGATTTAGGATAATAATTGGCAGCTCCCGCACCTACTACGCCGAACAAAGCGCGAATGTCAAGTGCGTTGCAGGACTACGGGCGCGAGAGAATAGCCTCGGACGTGCGTATCATGGGGGTTTTCTCTTTAGCAGATCCGTGTGGGTATCATCACCTTAAATGCACCTAATATCACCAGTTCAAAGTTAGCCGGTTAAGCGCGTTTTGTGTAGAAATGGTGCATGTCTTTTTAAGTAGACGCATTACAGTCGAGCGCCATTATACGCCTCTCGCTAGATCATTGTCGTCGTCAACGAAATGATGAACCTAATTTTTATAAATTATCGTAAAGCTCTCCGCGTTTACACACAACGACACGCGAGAATTGCGTAGAAAATTTAACTTGAACTAGGCGTGCCCTTTATTGCTTCATTATCAGATATCACGAGAACCATTTCATTCACTGCACCGAACCATTACGCACCTCAGTGAACAAGCATAGGGTGTGAAATCCGCGACCCCCCGCCGCGTGTCCGTGGCAGACGACCGTGTTTTCTTTTACATACATTAGGCACAGTGCCTGAAATGCTATAGGCGCTAGTTCCTCTGTCGTACGACATCCTGATTTCTTCTCGGAATACGAGAATGTATGTTGGACACCGTACGTTTCATTGTACGAATGCCGCGTAGCATAACACTGGCGAGATCCGCATTGATTATACCAGGAGTAGATAATAGAAGCTTCTATTATCTACTCCTGATTATACTGATAAGATCTAAGTTTAACCAGTTAATTTGCTTGGGGTTAGTACTAGCTTGTGCCTCGCGTAGAAAACCAGGAAGAAATGAGCAGAGGGACAATGTAATATATAATAATAATACTATTGCAAATATAAGATTTTCTCATCAGTTGGTTAAACACATATCGCGCTGAGAACCCCTACTAACTTACCGGCGTTATGATAAGCATGCTATTTTCAAATCTCTTAATTTAATTGTTTGTTCTTCTTAAATTACTCCTGGATCTTTCAAACACGAACAATGTTGTAATTATTTATATTGTTTTCTAAGGTTGGCGGATTAATTCACGGATTGCAAATAGAACGAGGAGCAACATCACTCTACGTAAGCAGCAGAGGCGCTAGAACTGTTCAGAAAATTCTCTTTGCTGTGTATCGCCAAACTGACGCTTTAATGGACAAGGTAAAGATGTACAAATTACTGCCGGAAGTTATCGTCTCAAGTCTATTCAAATAATACTAGTCAAATATTTCTCGCAATGTCTCGTGTATGCGTAGGTATGTTCTTTTCAGAATGTGTACAGGAGAGTAAGTGGGTAGCGCTTGCGCGCATATGCATGTCTCGTGAGAGAAACTGATTTGGTGAATGTGCTATTCTACACAACTATTTTTAAGAAACATATCTTATTCTTTTCAATTATTTACTAGTATAAAGGGAACAGAATTTGGTGTTTTTTTGCAAGAACTAGAAGTCAATCATTGTAATCGAAAGAAACACTAAAAGTTAAAATTCGTACATATAACAAAATTGCGCAAGAGTTACAGGTAATATAAAACGTAGGGTTCAAAATGAAATGAACACTGTCCTCATTTCATGAATTTGTAAGCATTATCTTACAGGTAAAACTGTGGCCAACAAGTCTTCAAGAGTCAAAACTATCTGATTTTAAAAGCAGCGAAGCTTTCCGGCTGTACATGAACAGACATCGATATCATCTTGATCCAAAGGTAGTGTATTTTCAGCAAGTAAATTCACGTATTTAAATAATGTCACACACACACACACACACACACACACACACACACACACACACACAGACAGATGTCCGCATACGGGCGCATGCCCGATAAGTCTGTCCGAATCACGTGGTCAACAGAAACTCGGGTTCAACTCAGGCGTAAAGATGAAGGGGATTATTTTACGATTTACGATCTACTATAGAGTTCATTCCAGTTCCGCTTTAATATTTAATATTATGCATAAAGCAACTAAATGATGTAGTAACGATGTATTTATACCTAATTATTCCTAATCGGGTAAGTGCGGGGATTTCTACACAAACACACGCACACACACACATACACACACACAAACACAAGCCCTCACCATCTTCAAACAATGGTTAACCAAGAGATAGCTAAAGTAGATGCATGGTTAAAATCAAACAGACTATCAGTTAACTACAAAAAAAATAAAAATATATGATCATATGCAACAAAACACAGAAACAAGCAATACAAAACTTTAAACTTAGTATGGACTCGCATAAAATAAAACAAGAAAACAGTATAAAATATCTAGGTCTGTACCTAGATAACCAACTTAGATGGGATACCCATATTAAACATATCACATATAAAATCACCAAAACTAAAGGCTTTCAAATATTTCAAAAATCAAACACTATGTAGACACCTCGACGTTAAAATTACTATACTATGCCCTAATCTACCCTTACTTACAATACGGAATTCTAACATGGGGCAATGCTAATATCACTACACTTGAACCATTAACTACCACTCATAACACGGTAGCTAAACTCATCACATTTGCCAACTTTAGGGATCATGCAACCCCTTCATTCGCCTCCCTTAAAATATTGAAATTATCGAACCTACACAAGTATGAACTTATATTATTCATGTACAAATATAAACACGGCATGCTACCGGTACTATTTAGCACATACTTTACTAAACTATCGGACGTCCATGACCATATCACAAGAGGCGCAGCAGGCCAAAACTATTTTATAGACAGAGTTATGACAGCTTATGGCTCGAACACAATCAAATTCCAAGGAGCGAAGTTATGGAATGAACTTACTCCGGAATTCACCAGCTGCTCTCTGAAACAACTAAAATATAAATATAAACACCCCCTTACTGTCAAACTATTATTGTACATAAACACATATTATTATTTAGTATATACCCAAACCAACACACACCTTTTAACTAATTGTAACCAATTGTAAACCTTGTAACAAATATATCTTGCACTGAACAGATTCATTTATGTTCTACTTGCGTAGCTACCATTAATTTATACTGTAATATATTAACTATATGTATTATTATTATTATGTATATATTATATGTATCAAACCTGCTTATTTTTATTTCTATTAAATTCCGAACATCAGTATTTATTATTTCTGTGATTTACCTTGTGATGTAACACTTTGATGAGCAGAGTTGTTATCGTTCTCTTTTTTTTTACATCTATTTCTGTTATATTATTGATATATTCTTTATTTTTATTTCATTTGCATGGACTCATAAATACTAAAAAATCTCTTGCTTAACTTAGCGACTATTCGGTGATTCTCAGGCAATAACTAGCTTCTTGCGGAATGTACTTATTATTACCGCTTGTATATATGCGTATATTGAATTAGTATAGTATTTTGATGCCTGTACTGTAAAACTGTATATACTGCACCCAAGATGTGAATTGATCTTAATCTACTCCAACCAAGTACTGTAATCTGACATACTATAATCTCAATGTACTTGTTATCTCTGTTATTGTACATGTGAGTTAGTGCAGTATTGTGCTTGTACTGTATCGCTGCATTTAAATCACTTACGATATGAAGTTATCAAACTCATATATCTTCTTCTTTACAAATTTATTTATTGTATCCTACAGTACTGTCAACTGATTACTGCTCTTGTATGTTATCACTGTATATACTGCACCTTTACTTTACTTTTATTTGCAAATTTATTTCAACTTTTCCTCATTTGCAATACAGCGAATATCTGGCGCTCCATATTATGTCTACTGTACATATAGAGGGATAGCTGAGTTAATGACCCTATGGTCTTTCGCTACCCCTTCACCCTTCAAAATAATGTTCTCTGCATCCTTGTATTTTTGCAAATTATGGTGATAAATATATTTTTTGAATTGAATTGAATTGAATTGCTACGATTAATTAGGCACGGTAATATCGCAACATTACCGCCGAACACAGATTTATACGGTTCGCAAAGTATTTCATTATCTTTTAGCAATGTAAATGACATTAAAAGATTTTAGATTTTTAAAAGAACTAATTTAATCATTTTTGCAGGCTCAATTAGGTACGAGTGACAACAAGATGTATATGATGTGTAGGCAGGGCAAAGCCGTATACCACATCTTTTGCAATTGGTCTGTTTGAAAGTCAATAAGTTTTATGATAAATCTTACCGCATGATGCGCAAGAAAAGCCTGAAATTGAAATAGACACAAAGAACGCGAAATTTGATTGTATGATTTAGTAAGCACAAACTTCAAAGATAGACCATTTCAATATTTATTATGTACGCTATGTGTGTGTAAGGCGTGCGGGTCAGCTGTTTGTACGCGTGTGTACGTATGCGCGCGTGCGCCGGTACATTTGTCCGTGCGTGCACCTGTGAATGCGAATATGTACATATACATATACATATACATATACATATACATATACATGTACATGTACATGTACATGTACATATACATATACATGTACATATACATACACATGTACATATACATATACATGTACATATACATATACATATACATATACATATACATATACATATACATATACATATACATATACATGTACATATACATATACATATACATATACATATACATATACATATACATATACATATACATATACATATACATATACATATACATATACATATACATATACATATAC
>NW_014577317.1:226078-244599 GCF_000485595.1 Priapulus caudatus | reverse complement strand
AGATGTCGTCGTTAGCAAGTTGGTAAGGGTTCTGACGGGCAGTCATCTGGATTCTTATGAGGCATCTGCTGGCAATGTCAAATACGATAAGCTTTATTTTAAAAAAAAATGATGTTATTTGACTTTGCATGATTTTAAGGGGCGAAAAGTTTATGAGATAGCGATTCGTAAGATGCTGAACCGCCGTGCGATTACCACAGGCATTATGTTTCCATTTTCGAACATTAATTTTTGTCGCATGTATTTTTTGGTTTTAGATTCTTCACTAGTAGGTTTTACCCCTACCCGTTGTTGAAGCATCTATACCTATCACAGTTCATCGGGGGAATAACCGTCGCGCAAATATTGCGCCGGTACAATATCTGTGATAAGGACCCACGTGAATTAAACTATGTCGTTGAACAATCGTTTGGAATGCTGCGGCAGCAGCAAACGGAATGTCCGCTGCGGCCTCCAGCGAGCGAGCATTCCACGTTAAAGTGCAGACTAGCTTGCATGCCGCACGCTACGCGTGCATATTAAAGCGGAGCAAATGTGCTACCAGGACACAGCAGCAAACGCAACGCGGTGCATAAACGGTCAAATGTGCATGACAGGGACGCCCGCACAAACGCAGCGCATACAGCACTACAGCACTTACTAGCAAGCACACTGCAACACACTTACTTAGCACACACGGGCCGCGCGCCGCATCGCACGCACGCGCAGGCACCAGGGCCACGCACGCACGCGCGCACACACGGCAGCGCGCGCGCGACACACACACACACCACAACAGCACACAAACACGAGCCGCGCACACAATAACAAACAACACCCCGTCGCACACAGTCACAGCACATACACGACACCACACTACACAGCACATACACGACATATATATATACAGGCACGCACAACACACACACCACACACAACCACACCGACACACACACAGCACCCACCCACACACATCACGACACATACAATACACACCCACAACCACGCGCGCGCGCCGCGCACACACACAGACACACACAGGCCGTTGTGTGCACGACCACACACGCGACGCACGTCACACACCACCACACACACACAGCCAGCACAATGACACAAAGCAGATGTCGCGCATGACGGGCGGCATGGCCCCGATAAGTGCTGTTCCGAATCAGCGTGTCAACAGAAACTCGGTTCAACTCAGGCGTAAAGATGAAGAGGGATTATTTTAGATTTACGATGCTACTATAGAGTTTCATTCCAGTTGCCAGCTTTAAATATTTAATATTAGCATAAAGCAACTAAATGAATGTAGTAACGATGTCTTTTACCGTAATTTATTGCCTAATCGGGTAAGTGCGGGGATCTTCTACACAAACAGCGACGCACACGAGGCACACATACAGCCACCACAAACACAAGCCGCTCACCATCTCAAACAATGGTTAATCCCAAGAGATAGCTAAAGTAGATGCATGGTTAAAAATCAAACAGACTATGCAAGTTAACTACAAAAAAACAAAGGAAATAGATACTATCATATGCACAAAACACAACAACAAGGCAATACAAAACTTTAAACTTAATATAATCGCAATAAATAATAACAAGAAAAAGTATAAAATATCTAGGTCTGTACCTTAGATAACCAACTTACATGGGATACCCCATATATAAACATATCACATATAAAATCAACAAAATCTTTCAAAAAATCAGAACACTATGTAGACACCTGCGACGTTAAACATAGTATAGCTATGCCCTAATCATACGCTTACTTACAATACGAATTGCTAACATGGGGGCAATGCTAATATCACTAGTAGCACTTAAACCATTATAAACTACCACTCATAAACAACGGTAAGTAAGCTCATTCACATTTGGCCGAACTTTAGGGATCAGATGCAACCCGCTTGCATTCGCCTCGCCTTAAAAATATTGAAATTATCGAAGCGCTAGCCAATATAAACTTTATATCTATTCATGTACAAATTAAACATCGGGGCATGCTCCGTAGCTATTTAGCAGCGTGTAGTACTACAAGGGTTGTTGCTGCGCGGGGCGAGGATACTTTACTAAAGCATCGGACGTCCCATGACCCATATCACAAGAAGCGCACAGGCCAAAACTATTTTATAGACTAGAGTTATGACAAGCTTATGGCTCAAACACAATCAAATTCCAAGGAGGGCGAAGTATGGAATGAACTTAACTCCGGATTCACTGGGCAGCTGCTCTCTGAAACAACTAAATATAAATATAAACACATCTAACTGTCAAAACTATTTTTGTACATAAACATATATTATTATTGTAGTATATACCCAAACCACACACACCTTGTAACCAATTGTAAACGCATGTAAACCTTGTAAGCAAATATATCCTTTGTACTGAACAGATCATTTATGTCTACTTGCGTAGCTACCATCTAATTTATACTGTAATATATTAACTTATGTATTACTTATTATTATGTATGATATTATATGTATCAAACCTGTTATTTTTATTTCTATGAGATTCGCGAACATCAGTATTTATTAATTTCTGTGATTTTACCCTGTGATGTAAGAAAAAAAAAACCACATTGATCGAGCTAGAGTTTGTTTATCGTTCTCACGTTTTTTTTTTACATGCTATTCCTGTTATAATTATTGATATGATTCTTATTTTTTAATTTCATTTGCATGGAGCGTCATATACTTTAAAATATCTCTTTGCTTAACTTAGCGACTATTCGGTGATTCTCAGCAATAACTAGCGTTCCTTGCGGAATGTACTTTATTATTTATACCGCTTGTATAGGCGCGTATATGCTGCAATTGAATTAGTAATAAGTATTTTGATGCCTGTCACTGTATAACTGTATTACTGCACGCCAAGATGTGAATTTATCTTAATCTACTCCAAGCAAGTAGCCTGTATCTGACATACTATAATCTCAATGTACTGTTATCTCTGTATATTGTACATTGCTTTCGTCTGAGTTAGTGGCAGTATCTGTGCTTGTAGCTGTATCGCTGCATTTAAATCACCTTACGATATGAAGTTACTAACTCATATTTTGCTTCTTTAAAATTTATTTATTGTATCCTACATACTGTCAATGTAATTACTGTTACTTGTATGTGTATCACTGTTATATACTGCGCACCTTTACTTTTAGCTTTTATTTGCAAATATTATTTCAACTTTTCCCTTCATATTGCATACACCAGCGCAATATCTGCGCTCGCATATTATGTCTATGTACATATAGAGGGATACTGAGATATGACCGCTATGGTCTTCTCGCTACCACCTTCACCCATTCAAAAATAATGTTTCTCTGGGGTATTTCCATTCGTATTTTTGGGCAATATGGTGATAAACTATATTTTTTTGAATTGAAATTGAATTGAATTGCTACATTAATTAGGCACGGTAATCATCTGCATACATTACGCCGAACACAGAATTTATAGCGGGTTCGCAAAGTATTTCATTATCTTTTAGCAATGTAAATGACATTAAAAGATTTTAAGATTTTTAAAAGAAGCTAATTGTAATCATTTTTGCAGCTTAATTGAGGTACGCAGTGAGGCAACAGATGTAATGATGTGTAGGCAGGGAAAGCCGTTATACACAATCTTTTGGCCGATTCGTCTGTTGAAGAGTGCAATAAGTTTTTTATGATAAAATCTTACCGCATGAATGTCGCAAGTAAAGCCCTGAAATTGAAATAGACACAAGAACGCGAATTTGATTTTGTATGATTTAGTTAGCACAAACTTCAAAGATTAGAGCGCATTTCAATATTATTATGACGCCTATTGTTGTGTGTAAGGCGTGCGGGAGGTCCGCTGTTTTGTCCGCGCGTGTGTACGTATGCGTGCGCGTGCGCCGGTACAGTTGTCCGTGCGTGCCCTGTGAATGCGAATATGTACATATCATATAGCATTTACATATACATATACATACTACATGTTACATGTACATGTCATGTACATATACATAATACAGTACATATACATACACAATGTACTATACATATCATACCATGTACATATACATATACATATACATAACTACATATACATATACAGTCTACATTCGATATACAGTATACAATACATATACATCTACATAATACTTAACATATACAATACATATACTACACATACACATACACATACACATACACATACACAATGACCACATACACATAACACATACACATACACATACACATAGCACATTACACATTACACATATACACATACACATACAGCATACACATACACATGCATACACATACAGCATACACATAGCACATACACATACACAATACACATACACATTACACATACACATACACATACTACTATACACATACACATACACATACACATACACAAACACATACACCATACACATACACCATACACATACACATACCAACACATACACATAACATACACAATACACGTACACATACACATACACATACACATACACATACACATACACATACACATACACATACCATACACATACACATACACATACACATACACATACACAAACACATACACTACACAGTACACATACACATACACATACACATAACACATAACACATACACATACAGCATACTACATACACAATACAGCATACACATACCAATACACGCATACACATACCATACACATACACATACACATACACATACGACATACACATACAATACACATACACATACACCATAACACATACACCATCACACATACAACATACACATTACACATACCGCGCGGCCCAAAAAATACATACCACATACACATACACATACACATACACATACACATACACATACACATACACATACAACATAACATACACATAGCAATACACATACCACATACACATACACATACACATACACATACACATACATATACATATACATACATTGTATAGAAGTAAAATCACACACGAACACCCATTTAGTAAAAACACAATTTCAAAATAATAAGGTTAAGGTGTTTAGGCGTTTTAAACAGTTTAAGGTTTCTAGTTTTAAAACTTAAACACCCTAGACTTATTATTTGAATTGTTTTTTTTTTACGCATATACACACATATAATTATATGTATAACTAATGTAATCGCTAACTATATATAGGTCAATAGCATCGTGTGATACACATCTCAAACACGCAGCACGGGGTAGCGGCCGTGGATCCGCGTCCGGTATTGACCGGTGCCAAGCCTTTGCTTCACGCATGTCTGAATAATGTAAACATATTACGTCAGAATAAGTTCAATATATATATATATATATAATTATATATATATAATTATATCATATATAATATATATGTGTGTGTGTGGTGTGTGTGTGTGTGTGTGTGTGTGGGCCGCGCGCGCGCGCGCAGTCATGTGTTGTGTGGTGTGTGTGTGTTCGTGTGTGTGCGCGCGCGTGCCGTGCTGTGCGTGCGTGCGGTTCGCGTGCGGCGCCGTGTGTATTGCTCAGTTTTTAGCGTGGTTGTAAGTAGAACAGGTAGAATGTCTGGAGGGGTGTGTGTAGTACAGGAGCAGTACACCGCTCATTGCGTCTACCGCACTGCCTGTTTACCTTGGCGAGGGTCCGCTCATGTACCAGACCGAATTCGACGTCACAATGGCTCGCGCGGCGAAAGGATAAGCGGGCGGTGTCTTCCCGTGGCCCTGCCGAATTCGGCCAGCCGGCCGAGCATGTCGGCCAGCATCATTACCGCTTGCCGGTCTTCCCTCGCAAGTCACTGCTTCGGCTCACAGCGACACACACACCACCGCACACACACACACACACACACCCACACACACAACCACGCCCACACACTGCACACACACATACACACACACACACACAACACACACAACACACACACACACAGCACACACACGATCACACACCACGCATACACACACACCCATCACGACACACACCACGACAGCGCGCGCGCACCACACACACACGCATACACATCGCACGGGAGTGCTGGCGACACGACAACAGCCACAGGCCATGCGCACGCACGACGCACACGCAGGCACGCGCACGAACAAGACACACACACACAACACACGCGCGCTGCGCACGGGACGCACGCATGCACGCGACGCACGCGGACGCCACACAGCAAGTCCCACACACTTATATATGATATATAATATATAATATATATATATATATATATATACATATATAATATATATATTATATATTATATATCAGGAGTAGATAATTGGGATTCCTAAATAATTCCTTAGGGATTCTATTATCTAGCTCCTGATATATATTATATAGAAGCAGCTGCTGAACGGTCAGCGGGGCCGGACTGGCATAAATAACTCGTGACCGTCGGACAAGCATTAAGTGTGGCTCGTTATCTCCGGGCTGCGATAATTACAAGCGCGTAAATATTCGCTTCAATGCACACTCGAAGTTGCCGTAAAATGGCCGTGATTTAGGATATAATAATGGCAGCTCCCTGCAGGACCGACTACCCGAACAAAGCTGCGAATGTCAAGTGGCGTTGCAGGACTACAGGGCGCGAGAGAAACAGCCTCGAGCGTGCGTATTCATGGGGTTTCTCTTAGCAGATCCGTGTGGGTATCATTCTCAGACCTAAATGCACCTAATATCACCAGTTCAAAGTTAGCCGTTAAGCGCGTTTTGGTGTAGAAGATGGTGGCATGTCTTTTTAAGTAGACGCATTACAGTCGAGCGCCATTTATACGCCTCTCGCTAGATCATTGGTCTGTCACCGAAAATGATGAAAACCTAATTTTATAATTATCGTAAAGGCTCTCCGCGTTTACAACACAACGACACGCGAGACCATTGCGTAGAAATATTTAACAGTTGTGAAGCTAGGCGTGCCCTTATTGCTTCCTTATCAGATATCACTGAGAACCGATTTTCCATTCACTGCAGCGCGAACCATTACGCACCTCACGTGAACAAGCATAGGGTGTGATAATCCGCGCCATCCCCCGCGCTGCGTGTCCGTGGCAGACGACCGTGTTTTCTTTTAGCATACATTAGGCAGCAGTGCTGAATATGCTAAAGCGCTAGTTCCTCTGTTCGTACGACATCCTGATTTTCTCTCGGAATAACGAGAAATGTATGTTGGACACCGTACCGTTTTCATTGCTACGAATGCGCGTACATAACACTGGCGAGATCCGCATTGATTATACCGTAGGAGTAGATTAATAGAAGCTTCTATTATCTACTCCTGATTATAACTGATAAAGATCTAAGTTTAAGCCAAGTTAATATTGCTTGGGGTTAGAACTAGCTTGTGCCTCGCGTAGAAAACCAAGGAAGAAATGAGGCAGCAGGGACAATGTAATATATAATAATAATAATATAAATAAATAAATAAATAAATAAATAAATACATAAATAAATATATAGATTAAAAGACAGATAGATAAATAAATAGATACATAGATAGATAAATAAATAGATGAATAAATAAATTTTCATATAGTATTTTGCATGCGCGGTGTACTTGCGATGATGTCGCAGTACGTATATATATAGTCGTGTTATGTCACCAAGGCTAAATTCAGTTGGTTTTGCCAGTCGGCCCCTACTTTGGTGGTAGATTCGGCGATTATCGGCAGTAAGACCATTTATTGAACATTATTGTACGTAATTGTATTGATTATGAAACTGGCGCTGGGAAAAATGGAGAGATTGTTCACGACGGGAGTTGATTAGTAACTTCGACCAACAATACGTCGGCAGAACATTCAGAACTCAGCAGTGTTCATAACCTAATGCATACACAAAGATCAAGAAAGTAATGACATAGAGGCATTCTGTCTATGTATGCTATTAAAATTCTGGCCGCGATACCAGTGATTATAATGCCGAGTACGAATTAATTACGGGGCAAGCCTGCAAGCGAGGCAAAGTGAGGTAAACTCTACTTGTTGACGGTAAATCCTACCTATTCCTAGATGCATAAGAACGCGTTTGAGAAGACAGTGAGCCTGCTTAAAGATGTCTTAAATTATCAATAGCAAGAGATTTCATTTTTAAAATAAATTTTAAAAACGCACATCGCCAGGTGTAAATAAAAACAAGTTTGTTAATTAACATATATATATATATTAACGGTTTATTTCACGTGTACAACAACAGATTTGCACTCATTGTAGTGTGTTCTTTCACTTTGCAAGAGAAATAAACTCAATTGCGAGATATAATACGCGTCAGTGCACAATACATGTAATACCGTCGAAAGACAGATATATAGATAATAGATAAATATATCAGAATAACCTATTGTTCTGGGTTGGCATATATGGCCAGCTGTGTAAAGTTGTAACGCGGGAATAGACAGGGTAGAATAGACAGTAATGTAGTACGGACTGACCATAAACAATGGGTAGGCGTGTCTACCTATGTGACTATATAACCGCGTGTTCGACCAGAGAAATAAGACACAGAGCGATATGTCGACACACTTATCAGACTAGACGATATTGGTTCGAGCCAGCTACCACACATCCTTAACCTCGTAAGTTAGGTGATGTTGCTCGTGTACCTCGACTGTACGCATTCGCCCCGTTATGGGCGGATGCATAGTTAAGGCTGCATGACAATTAAAGAGATAACTGAATACGTTCATATAAATCGTTATGTTCTTTTATTATCTGCATTCACATAGACGCTAGGAAGGGTGTACTACACACACTCACGCGTAACCACTCATACGATCACGGGTAGCAATAGACTTCCCTATATACACATGCGATTGAATCCTTGGTATCATGCGCGCATCTTTCATAGATTACGCGCTTATGCTGTCAAAAATGTGTTCGTCAACTGTCACTCACGACAGTATAACGAATTTTGACAAGAGGCCGCGTGCTGAATCAATCATATAATTCTGGGCTTATTATTTAATTTCTGACCGATTATACATTGCCCGCCCCACCGCATAGCGGTTTATTTCACGTGTAGGGCCTACAACAGCAGATTTGCACTCATTGTAGTGTGTTCTTTCACGTTGCAAGAGAAATAAACTCAATTGCGAGATATAATAAGCGTTAGTGCACAATACACATGCGATTGAATCCTTGGTATCATGCGCGCATTTTTCATAGATTACGTGCTTAGGCTGTCAAAAATGTGTTCGTTAACTGCATGTCACTCACGACCGTATATGGAAAGCCATCCCCTTCAAAACACATTTTCATTTGGTAGTTGGCTGGTTCGGAAAGTGTAGTCAATAGATTGCAAGTCCTGTGAATTGATTAGAAGTTTCCTGAATAGTTTTGCACACGAACCGGAAACAAGAGAGTGGGTGGCAAATTGTAAACGTTCGTAAGTGATTTCAGAGGTCTTGAATAGATTGGAAGTTGCATAAATTGATTGTTAAATGAGCTCTTTGATTGTAAACATTTATATATGTTTTGAAAGCTGTATGATTAATTTGTAATCTAAGCTATACATCGTTTGTTACCTAATAATTCTGAAACCAACAGTTAAATTCGCATTTCTGGTGATTAATGTTAAAAGTAATAAATTAATTTCAAACTTAGTGAACTGATTCGTTATTCTGTAAATTAATTAAAAACTTATAATTTTAATTGTTAGGATGATGAAGCAAGATTTGAACATTTGTGAGTTTATGTAACATGTTCTCAATTAAATTGCAAGTTAGTAAATTGGTTTGTTGTTTTGAAAATAAATTGTACGTTTAGAAAATCAATTTTTACAATGATGTGAAGGAATTTGTATATCAGACAATTATTTTGGAAAGTTGTGAATTAATTTGCAAGTTAATAAATGGATTTGTTATTCTCTGAATTGATTTTAAATTTTGAATTTAAATTTATCGAACAATATAACGTAATTTGTATTTTTATTAATTAATTTGAAATGTTCTAAATTGATTTAAAATTGTGTATTTGAAATGTTTGTAAATTATTTTTGAAGGGGATGGCTTTCCATAATCGTATAACGAATTTTGACAGGAGGCCACGTGCTGAATCAATCATATAATTTCTGACCGATTATACATTGCCCGCCCCACCGCATAGCGCAGCCACATCACGGAGTGCTGAACCTATTACATAGCGATAGTACGATAATAGCACGATAGCATTGTCACTTAATTGGTGTGCTGGTTCGAGACGAATTACACAATGATGCGGTGCTTAGTACACAGACCTCCGGAGCAGCAGCTGTCGTATCGCGTGTGATGATTATACGGGCAGACCGAGAGAGATAACATCATTGTCGTTCAAAGATCGAGTGATTGCTACCGACGCTTATTAGTGCCATTATGCGAATTGTAAGCACCTATGCGATGATACGTGCTATTAAAATAATCGAAAGCTAATAATACCTATATATACCTGTATAATACCTATAAAATATAAGGTATTATTAGCTCTTGAAAGAATGCATCGCCATTCTCAAATGTCTCTCGCTGGCTACCCTAGCCTTATCGCTATCTGTATTTTCAATTAATGCGTGAACGGGAACCTAACATAGGAAACTAATGTAAGGTTTAAAAAATGATATCGGGGTACCCGTCCGAAAAGGTAGGTTAGGTAGGTTTTGTTACATCTTTTTTATATACGTGTTCAGAATATTTGCTTAAAGCTGGGCTTCCTTATTATCTTACGTTATTGGCTACAATGCACGCAAGAGTTCTGTGAGTAAATAATGTGTGATTTTTGTTTCTGCAATTATAATAAAGGGGGCCGGTGTCAGAAACACCGTAAAGTTAAGACTAATGTTAAGAATAATTTCGTTTCTGACAACGGACCCCATGCTCACTTCTTCTACCAGCTTCTGACAGAGAAGCAACAGCCAGGCACCAGCGACTACAGATATTTCTTATACATAGATGGTGGAAATTATAGCAAATCTATGGCAGCGATAGCAGCGGTGCTATACTTTCACTTTCAGCTGAGAAACAATAAAAGCTTCCAAGAGTCGTGCGTGATTTCGTATTTAATTTAAACTTTGCTAAGTACAGATAACAGATTCATTCAGATTAATATAGAAACATACAGGTGGTAGTAGTGCGGCGATTGCAGTGTCCAACGAACGAAGCATAAGCATCAAAATTCTCACGCTTCTGGCGTAACTCGCTCTTACGGACGGCAGCAAGGCACACACGCACGCACACCCATCTCTATCTCTTTCTTGCTCTCGCACACACACTCTGTGTATCAATTATATGTAATCGTGTTCAATACCTCTAGTCGTAATGTTATATTTAGAAAAAGGTTTTGCAAATTTTGGTACGAGCTCTGATATGTTTAATACGCGTTGTTTACTCTGTTAAAGCAGATAGCTAATCTGTATCCAATTTATCCTAGAGGTAGTCCCTGTTTAAAATTATACGATAGACTGCATGGTGCGGGACATAAGGGGGGCGGAGGTGAAAATGTTTATCGCACCCGTATGACAGACATTCTCCAAATCCACTTTCACCGAGTCTGTCGCGTTCAGTGATATTGAATAAACCCCTGAGTTATGAACTTGCGTGATGGCCAGTCAAACTAAATACTTGTATACTCACATTTATTTTAGTAAATGACAGTGAGTGTGTCAGTTTCGTAGCAACAAGTTGTTTGATTTATCAAACTGATGCATTCAATGATCTAAGCAGGATCGAAGTTCCATGCCGTCTTCCGTCCAAGGCCTCGAAGGCAAAGAATTCTGTTATTAATGCGTCATTGTGATACTCATTTACACACGTAATGAATAGTTATCAAAGTTCTAAATCTGCTTTTGATCTTAGGTTCATCTTTTCACATAATAACTCAGTTATTTCTTTAGCTTGCTTCGGCTTTCGACGAGGTGAATTTCTACACTGATACAATCAACGTATTGCTGCGTGCTGTGACTACCATGATGCAACAGGCGAGAGGAACAAACGATTGGAAGAAGCTAGTTGCATTTGGGTTGTTTGTTTATGGGAAAGAACAGGTTGGCAATGAAAGAGCACGCGGTGCACCATTCTTTGCAGGTAAATTAAACGCAACTGACAACCGCACGTGTATGAACTGTTTAACAGCTGTTCCTGTTTATGTTAGCTAAAAAGCGATACGGTAGCACATAAAGCCAAGAGTAAGGAAATAAACAACGGTTGGTCGCGAGACCTGCAAACTGCCATAGACACTGTCAGTATATATTAATTTTGAAACGTTTTACCGTACCTGTGATAACTGACCAATTAAAATCCTTGTGAATTATAATCACTACATTCATATATGCTAAGTTATCGCAACATTAGATCATTTACACCACAACTCTTTTACATTAAATTTCAATGATAACATTTGACTATCTAAGTTGTTACATCCTGTGCGTGAGCTACGAATTAAACATATAGTTATTAGTTGACAAAGAAATGATACATGAAGCATTTATCAACAAATTTTAATGTGGCGTTCAAAACATTTCTGATACGAAACTAAAAAATCCAGCATGGTTATATACTCATTATTACTCGTTTAAACATATAGCAAAACACCATAAGGCGACCATAGAGTGAAACCAAACACCTACGTACAACACATATCTTAGGGTCTTAATTAAGAACCATGAGCATATTATGCCTACTGCAATCACTGACAGCGAAAACCGATAGCCAGGTCGCTAGCCTCTGTACATGAGCACAGAATAATACTAATGCCAGATTATACGTGCTGTTCAGCATAAGCTCGTAGCCAGTAAATCGTCTCAATAAAGCAGATTACTCAATTATGTTGGTGTATGCACAATTTAGTATTATATAATTTAGATTAGTTGTGTATGCAACATATTTACATTATAGAGTAATAGAATAGAAAATTCGTTTGTTTTGACATTACATGTGTAATTTGAAACTCGGCTAAGTCTAATTAGTTACATTTCCATTACGTTTGGCCTTTGAAGCAGGGTAACGGGAGTCAATTGCGTTTGTACTACAGAGTCGAAAATGTTTCAGATAACACTGAACAAAAGTAGATTTGGCCCTATCTGGCACATATCTAACACATGTTTTTCGAGGATTTTTAGCTCATCTGACATAGTCAGATGCAGCTTGTAGAATCGCATGAGCGTCGTGCGTCCGTCCGTGCGTGCGTCCGTGCGTTGTGCGTGTGCATGTCTGCGTGTGTGTATGTGTGTGTGTGTGTGTGTGTGTGTGTGTGTGTGCGTGCGTGCGTGCGTGTGTGTGCGCGCACTTTTTCGGGGAACTAGAACGCGAAGAGAACACGGTGGCACAGATTGGGAGCAAGATATTATTGTGGACTAAACGCGCGATTATGCGTAATTTACCGGAAAATGCCTCGCGTGACGATGATTCGTGTTGATCTTGCTTAAGAATATGCTACAAACGCGGAAGGTTAGTGCATGCTTTTCTACGGACAATGAAATGAGAACTAGAAAACTTGTTGATCGCCGTACGAGCTATGCGAATATATGCAATGATAATTGGGAAATACGATAGATGAATAATCAATAGTCAATACGCAAAAAAGTACAAAAATTACCATTTTATTATCACCTGCGTTTCTATACGTATGTATTATATACAGTGATAGTTCGCCACCGATTTCATAGCTTGTACTTAATAATATATCTAGACATCAAGCATCGAAAGCAGGTCTGAAATGTCGCGAGTATTTAACTCGGGACAAGTCTATGTCAGTTTATGTCAAACACGGTCATATAGAATAAAATAAAATGAACACAACCTGCCCTCACGACGACACGGAAATTAGCCACATCCGGTCAGTAATGGGCGGCGCCACAATGACCATCGGAGGGCTCATTAAGTTACAGAATTCCAAACGTCAACAGAAGCGATAACCAGTGTGTACGTCAACACGGCAGCAAAGGTTCTCTGTTCGCAGCACAAAACCCGCGTTGGCCTACACACTCAAGATCAATGCCTACAGCACGGCAACTATTTACCAACGTTACCCCTATACTCGAAATGAATAAAAAATTCTTCAGAAAGGGCTGAGTTCAATTCCGGCTTCCAATTATTCCATCGCACACGTAAAGTGTGGGTCAGGGTAACTGGGTAAAACACGCGGCTGCGCGCTGGCACACAACTGGAAACGTGACTGGGTGGAACAGCGACCGATGCGCGAACTCGATCGCACCCAAGAAGAAATCGTCTGACAATCTCTCCATCTCTAGCTGATCCCAACCCGCGCGCGAGGGCGTGCCGCATTAGCCACGACGATGACCACGCTGTGAGCGACCGGCTATTATACGTAATTAACACTGGCTGCGAACATGGCATACATAGCAGTACAAACAGCTAATCCGAGCTAATCTCTAAGCTCAGCTAACTTCACATTACGTGCGGGCATTCGCGCATGCATTGTGTCAGGAGTGATCATCATATTGATACACTCCTGATTGTGTTGTATGCGGGAGGAGTAGCAGATGCGCCCGCAAAGCAAATATGTATGTACATGACTCTCTTGGCGCACATTACGAATAGAACGCCGATGGATAACATCACGGAACAACAATACTGTTTACATCAAGAGCTAATAATCCATTATTATTATCAGGAGTTATAATCTATAATAATAATCTATTATTATTCACTCCTGTTATTATGTATTATCAGCTATTAATTTGTTTACATGTAAATAGAAAATAAATATATATAGGGTACATGATTTCTGCTAATCATATGCGTAGGTGGTCATACGCGCACATACCCAGTATACGCTATACATGAGATCAGGAGTTAATGAAGACAAATGTTTGTCTTCATTAACTCCTGATGAGATGCGAGTTTGTTATCGTGCAAAATACTATGTAAACTTTTAGCTTGCAGGTATAAAGTAAAATGAGAGTAGTAAGTAACGGCGACCAAGTTTAACGCGGTAGATTCTGCGACACACACACACGCACGCACGCACGCACGCACGCACAAACATACATGCACGCACACACTCACGCACGTAGGCCTACGCACGCGCACACACACATATACATATATATAGCTAATAATACACGTATATGTATATATATATACTCGTAATTGCGCCGATCTACACTCTTTGCGTTGTTACGCGTGTGTAATAATTACACGCTTAGGGTGCGCTGTGTAAACCGCCATAAAAACCAG
The DNA here is from genome assembly GCF_000485595.1 of Priapulus caudatus. NCBI lineage: Eukaryota > Metazoa > Priapulida > Priapulimorpha > Priapulimorphida > Priapulidae > Priapulus > Priapulus caudatus. The sequence goes on along the minus strand of NW_014577317.1, from coordinate 229,466 downwards.
TCGAGCAGGCAAATGCTCTCTTGTCATTCGAAGCGAGCCATTCTTTCACAAAGCAGGAAGTTCGTATTCATATCGGAATAGAATGATTTCCTGATCGGGCATTGAAAACAAAATGAATAATTACTCCGCGGGGCACGGAATGCTTATGTGAATAACGTGAACCAATGCAGTGACAGCACAGCTATATCTATATCGTGTAGAAATGTGCCTGTGTTACAACTCTAGACATTAGGCCTATCACCTGTGTGTGCGCGCGTACGGTAACGGATATCCATAGCTACAGGTGTGTGTATGTGTGCGCGTTCGTGGGTGCGTGCATGCGTGTGCGCGTGAGTGCGTGGGTATGCTTGTGTGTCCCTAGATTAAGTTCACTCTTTATGGCCGGGCCATGATACTAGTCTCGTAGTATCCATTGAGTCTCTTCGACGCATGAAAGTACTAAGCGGGTGAATCCTCAACTAAGTTTCTCCACCCCCACAGCTAGTTAGCTAGTCGACAGATCAAATACCGAGCAGCATCGAGACCTCAACGACGTCGACCGAAACTAACGTAGCACTGACGTCGCGTGGTGTCGACGACAGTAAGTGTTTGTCCGACAGCTGGCCGCTTCCACAGAGAGAGAGAGAGAGAGAGAGAGAGAGGGAGAAGAGAGAGAGAGAGAGAGAGGGGGGGAGAGAGAGCGCGCGCGCGAGAGAGAGAGAGAGACACACAGAGAGACAGACACAGAGAAAGACAGACAGAGAGAAAGAGATAGAAAGAGCGAAAGAGAGAGAGACAGACAGAGCGAGAGAGAGAGAGAGAGAGAGAGAGAGAGAGCCGATGGGCGCTGCGTTGTGCTGCGCCGAGCACTTTTCGGAGGAACTAGGAAGTCGAAGAGACACACGGTGGCCCAGATGCTGGGAGCAGAGAAATATAATGGTGTGGACTAAATCGCTTCGATTATGGCTTTAATTTACCAGGAAATGCCCTCGCGGTTCAGGACCGATGATTCGTGTTTGATCTTGCTTAAGAATCATGCTTAAAACGCGGAAGGTTATGCATTGCTATCTACGGACAATGAAATGAGAACTAGAAAACTTTGTTTGAGTCGAGCCGTTATCGAGCTTTATGCGAATTACTATTGTGTGTGTGTGTGTGTGTGTGTGTGTGTGTGTGTGTGTGTGTGTGTGTGTGTGTGTGTGTGTGTGTGTGTGTGTGTGTGTGTGTGTGTGTGGCCACCGCGCGATCGGTAGCGCGTCGAGTCAGCGAGCGGGCGGCGCGATCGCTAACGCGTCGATTCAGCGAGTGGCGAGTCAGCAGCAGCCACCAGTGAGCGGCGATGCAGCAGCAGCGGGCGGCGCGATCGATAGCGCGTCGAGTCAGCGAGCGGGCGGCGCGATCGATAACGCGTCGAGTCAGCGAGTGGCGAGTCAGCAGCAGCCACCAGTGAGCGGCGATGCAGCAGCAGCGGGCGGCGCGATCGATAGCGCGTCGAGTCAGCGAGTGGCGAGTCAGCAGCAGCCACCAGTGAGCGGCGAGTCAGTAGCAGGCGAGTCAGTCAGCAGCCGCCACCAGCGAGCACATACATGTTACATGGTCGCGGAGGTATGCACTCTCCGTGAGTGCCCTCTGTCTAGTTATTACACGCACAGAGTACCCGTCGCTGGACCCGCGCGCGCGTGCGATCTAGAGCAATAAACTGCGCGTGATAATTATGCTCCTGATATGTTGGTATTCTAGTCTTCGCCTATGCAGAATAGCGGCGTCAGAGTGTGAACAATTATCGGGCACAATTTACTGGTCTGATGTGCACGCCGAAATACCATGGACGTGTGTTTGTGTGTGTGCGCGCGCGCGCGTGTGTGTGTGCGTGTGTGTATGGGAGGGAAGGGGTGGACAAGATAGCCATTTCATATATCCAAATAGATGGTATTCTAACAGAGTATCCAAATATAACATACTAGCGGGATACCCGGCGTTGTCCGGGGAAATCAGTGGCGTTACTCAGTTGGTGACCGCTTGGTTGAAAGGAAAATACCCAAAAAAATATAACTATCTATCTATCCATGCATCCATCCATCCATCCATACCATTCCATGCCATCCCATCCCATCCCATCGCACCGCATCCCATCCCATCCCATCTCATCTCATCGCATCCCATGCCATGCCATGCCATGCCATGCCATACCATGCCATCCCATCCCAAACAGTGAAAAATAATAAGAAATCAAAAGATAATTAGAAATAATACATACTAAAGAGGTAGGTAAGTAAGGAAAAAAAAGAAAAAAAAAAGAAAAAAAAGTTCACACACACACACACACGCACACACACACGCACACACGCACACATGCACACACACACACACACACACACAAACACACACAAACACACGCGCACGCACGCACGGAAGAACGCACGCCCACACATACACACGCACGCACGCACACACGGCGTTTAATTAAGCAAAACGCACGAATTACACATACAACTGAACCCAGAAGGAAGTCACCCCCCGGACAGAGAGAGAGAGAAAGAGAGAGAGTCCAAGGGTGAAGGACATCTGAATTAGACCTCCCACCCACCGTCCACGCATCGCTACACGCGAACAACTTGGGGGTCCCCTTTACGCCCCTGCCGGCCGGTACTGGCCAGACAATTAGACAATACACAATTAGGCGCTATTCAGTGACCACTGGATGAAACGATAGGAATCTGTTCGTTACTACTATTAGCGTCATTGGTGGGCTGAGAGCTGCTCAAGAGTGTCCCGCCCGAACACTTGTACATGGAGGATTAACAACGTGTGAACAACATGAACAAAATACCCCTAGAGTACACTCACTAGTATAGCAGAACGACGACAGTCAAGGGCAACAAGAAACTCTCGTCTAGTTCCTTTATGCTTAGAATATGTTGAATATCTTGCTGTAGGCAATGGTCAACGGCCGCTGCTCCGTTAATCCTAACAAGTACTTACAGTTGTGTCTGTTAATGTGTAGGTAGATAGATAGGTGGATAGATAGATAGATAGGTAGGTAGGTAGATAGATAGGTAGGTAGATAGCTAGATAGCTAGATAGCTAGATAGATAGATTGATAGGTAGATAGGTAGATAGATAGATAGATAGAAAGATAGATAGATAGATAGATAGCTAGATAGGTGGATAGATAGATAGATATATAGGTAGATAGATAGATAGATAGATAGATAGATAGATAGATAGATAGATAGATAGATAGATAGATAGATAGGTGGATAGGTAGATTGATAGGTAGATTGATAGGTAGATTGATAGGTAGATAGGTAGGTAGGTAGGTAGGTAGATAGATAGATAGATAGATAGCTAGATAGATAGATAGATAGGTGGATAGATAGATTGATAGGTAGATAGGTAGGTAGGTAGG
>NW_014577317.1:220684-226053 GCF_000485595.1 Priapulus caudatus | reverse complement strand
CACGTGTATCTGTGCTTGCGTAAGTGTACACGTGTATATGCGCTTGCGTAAGTGTGCGCGTGTATCTGTGATTGCGTAAGTGTGCACGTGTATCTGTGCTTGCGTAAGTGTACACGTGTACATGTGCTTGCGTAATTGTGCACGTGTATCTGTGCTTGCGTAAGTGTACACGTGTATATGCGCTTGCGTAAGTGTGCGCGTGTATCTGTGATTGCGTAAGTGTGCACGTGTATCTGTGCTTGCGTAAGTGTACACGTGTATATGCGCTTGCGTAAGTGTGCGCGTGTATCTGTGATTGCGTAAGTGTGCACGTGTATCTGTGCTTGCGTAAGTGTACACGTGTATATGCGCTTGCGTAAGTGTGCGCGTGTATCTGTGATTGCGTAAGTGTGCACGTGTATCTGTGCTTGCGTAAGTGTACACGTGTATATGCGCTTGCGTAAGTGTGCGCGTGTATCTGTGATTGCGTAAGTGTGCACGTGTATCTGTGCTTGCGTAAGTGTGCACGTGTATCTGTGGGTGCGTATGTGTGTATACGTGTATCTGTGCTTGCGTAAGTGTGCACGTGTGTGCACGTGTATCTGTGCTTGCGTAAATGTGCACGTGTATCTGTGCGTGCATGCTTGTGCGTGTACGTGTGTGCGCGCGCGCGAGCGCGTATACGCAAGCGCGTATTCGAGTGCGCGTGCATGTACGTGTACCCGTGCACGCGTGCCTGTGCGTGCGCGTTATGCGTGTACGCGTGCTTACATTGGGGACGGGTACGATTCAGCAGCATTTGGGGAGGGGAGGGGGAACAAAATACGACTATTCATAAATGTTCCCCCATCATACTCGCAGTACTCAGCGCCGAACTCAAGCGTATAAATGAAGTATTAACCCCCAAAGGAGGTGCAAGGACATTGCTCTCAGGAAAGATTACGACACGTTGAATATGATCATTTCGGAGGTTTTCACGGCTTTTAATATATGAGCAATTTTAACCCTAACCCTATTCAAGAGAAACGAATGAAACCATTAGGAAATGCGCGATAAAAAGTTGTTAGCATCTTATCACGAAGTGCGCAATAGCCATTTGAAACCGATGAATGCTGTTACTGCGACCTAGTCCGCCCCTACCTGTGTGAATATAAGATAATATTCCATCAGATATCACGCGATAATTACATTATACTGAACCGGGACGAAGATCTAAGCATAGGAAATACTCCGTGAGAAAGCGGACAATGTTCTCCGAGTAGGGGTTTGACGTACCATTGGTCAATAAAAGGTTAGTAAAAGCCCGGGAAATGCAAGCACGTGCCCTACGTATCTCGCCCAGGGCACAGACGCCACGAATGTTCGATTCAGCAAATATATGATATGGACATGGCTACTAGCGAACTGTTTCTGTTCACACGTAAGAGCTACTATTCGCCTAATTCCCTCTGCTCTTAGCCGTGTTTGGACATAGTTGGCGAGTCGTTGCCTCAGGGTGGGCGGTAACCATGAAAACACCCCGTTAATGTCCAGCCATTCCTTGGTTGAATGAGACCATTACCGTCTCAAACAGTTAAGTCACAACCGGATTTTCTTTCATGTAGAAGACAAATGGAGGGTCAACGGGAATCTAGCAAACATCAGTAGCAAACGTCAATTTGATGTATATAGACACAGAATAAAATACCACACTCGCATGGGTTCTAGGTACTAAACGGACGGATATGCACTCGGTTGGCTGGCGAGGGCGATAGGAAAAAGCCACCGTGTGTCCACAGGTCCGTCTGCTTACATTCTGGGATCCACTGTCTCGAAACCAGCTTTGTTCAAATAGTAGCCTGTAACAGCATCAGGAATCTGCAAAATATATTTCGACAGCATCACAAGAGGAGCTCCCTGGGTGGTCGCACATGGCCGAACGAGCCACGGCTCTCCCGGCCATGAGAGTGTATATAGACCACTTAACTCTACATACTAACTTAATATATATATATATGTATATATATATTATAGTATATATATATAGTATATATATTACAGTATATATATAGTATTTATACTAACTAAATCTCTATAACTAGTTAGTATATAGAGATAAGTGATACAGACATATATTTGATAATGCAGCTCTTGCTCAAAAACGCACGCACGCGCACCACCGTCTTGGCACTCAGGTGAAGCCACAGGAACCAGCGCATGCGCAGAGTCGACCACGCAGATGACTGCGTGGCGCACACGCGGAAATACTTAGAGACAGCGACACACTCACATAGAGAGAGAGAGAGAGAGACGGGGGCGGGGGAGGGGGAAGACGTTCGATTAGAATCACCGCTCCGGCACGCGGACAATGTGCTTTTAGGTCAGCGTTATGGATCCCTCTCTTTCTTTCTCTCTCTCTCTCTCGGCTGGTCAAAGCGGTTCATCAGTGATGTGCGATTACAACGTAAAGCTGTAATCCCGGCTGGTACGATGCAAACCACTGATCTCTATACACTAACTTAGTTAGTAAATAGTTTATAGAGTTAGTATATTATTACTACGTTAGTATATAATTATACAGATCAGTGGTGCAGATTACAGCAGCAGGATCTTGCACGGGCTGGCTATAGCTCCATATACCGTACTGACCAGGAAATCTTTCCACGGGCCACAGGCCTGCATGCGGCAGCTTTCCCATCTAGGGTCATACGGTAGAGCTAGTACAAGCACACGCGCTACGGCTCGCGGTATAGTACTCACATATTATTATATGCGCTATGCTGCCGATTTGAGATTAGCTAGGACGACACCGACACCCGCCATTTTTCCCAGGGAGTGATATTCGAACATTTTTCCCAGGGGGTAAAATTCGAACATTTTTTCCTAGGGGGTAATATTCGAACATTTTCCCCCTAGACGGTTACTCGGTGTGTGGGATGTTAAGAGATACGTAAGAAGTTCGCTGAGGGGGACGTACAGTCGGCGTGTAATCCTCCAGCTGGTTCATAAAGTCTGTCAGCTCCATTTCCGCCGTCTTTTCTTCCTGCTTGACCGCGGGGGCAGCGCCACCTGGCCGCGTCTCCTTGTTTGATTCTAAAAAATTGAACATATTGAATCGCATTAGATGACGGATTTTAATTTTAAGAAATTTTTTTGGAGAAATATTAACCGATATTTACTTAACTTAGATATAGACCTTCAACCTCCACCAGAAAGCAAGCAAATTGCTTGAACTATGGTACGAGCGCAAACCGGTGGTTTTGGTCGTAGCAGAGCATATAAATCAACAGGTGATTTATATTCAACAGGTGATTTATATGCTCTGGTCGTAGCCACTGATCTCTATATACTAATAATGATATATATATATATATAATATATATACTATATATTATATCAAGAGCTTACATAATAGAGATTATATATAGATAGAGATGATAAATCTATTTAATGGCTAGCTCTTTGAATATAATATCAGGAGCTAATGAATGACAATTTGTCAGTTATTAGCTCCGCTGAATAATATATATAATTAATATATATATTAGAATATATCTAATAACTTAGTATAATATAGAGATCAGTGGTTGTATAGCTATAGGTCACCGTAGGCCTACTTGTTGTTTACAAACGTCAGGACTTATATGCTCATTACTCAAGCAAACAATAACTGTGTGCATTTCATGTACTGGTCAGTTTTCCTTTCTTGTTGCTAAAACTAATTGTAATTCGAAGCCGTTTGATTACATAATATATATTTATTTAATTTTTGTAGAATTACTGCAGTTATTAGTGTATTTCTTCCCTTGTACGCTGATATCAAAACAAATAATTTGCTCTAGGAAAAAATTCGAGGTAACGGCCGGGAACCCCGTATATCTCTAGTTCAATGTAAGGCTTTACTCAACGATAGTCGTCATATAATCAGGAGCTAATAATGACAAATTCATTATTAGCTCCTGATATAATCCATCGCAATAAAAAGTAAAAGAAACAAGTTGCCTGCAGTGATATTAGTCTGGTACTACTGCACTACCAGCGAAGTATATACATATATATATATTATTTATATATATAGATGTATATTTCTGATATATATATATATAGATACAGTAATTGACTAACCGCGCTACAAATAATGTTCGCTGCCCCGTGGCGCCACCTATCGGTAAAGATGTCCGCTGACAGCTCATGGCGCCACCTGGAGGAGAGGTGCGACCTCGCTGCGTCGCCAGAAGCAGAGCAATTTCTTCACGTTCAGCTTCAGTCGCTCGTCCTCGCGCGCGAAGCACAGTGGCGCCACCGTCGAGCGGACGTTGTATAGCGACAGCGCGAGCAGGTAGGCGAGCGGCGGCACGCAGTCGCCGCACAGCGGGCTGATGAGCATCATGACCAGTAGGGGGAGCCACAGCGCGCCGAGGCACGACGCGCCGACGACGAGCGCCTTCGTCATCGTCTTGTCACGTGTCAGCCAGCGATCTGCGTCGTCACTGATGTTCGAGTCGGCGAACGTCTTCTGGCGCGCGACGACGTTCTGGAACGTGCGTCGCGTGTAGTGCGTCACGGCTGCGCCGACGACGCCGGCCTCCGTCAGCGTCACGACGTACATGAACGCAGCGTCGCCGAGAAACTCTGGCCGACAGGTGACGCGCGGCAGCTCGACGACTGCCAGATGGTGCCACGCGACGACGAACGACGTGATTAGTGCGGCCGACAGCAACCAGGTGGCGCCGACGTAGCGCAGCACTTTACGCAGCGCCTCCTTGTCGCGCTGCGCGTCCGTGTGATAGAACGCCGTAAGACAGCGGTCACGTGACACGAGCACGAACGCCAGGTGCGAAGCTAGCAGCACCGTCGCGGCGACGCACAGCCAGCCGGTGCACAACGCTTCCGGTTGTATCCATCCGCCCGTGCACGTCGGCAGCAGGAAGGCTAGAGGCGTGACGAGCAGCGACAGCGCCAGCTCGGCCGCTGATTGGTTGGCGGTGTACACGTGATGCACCTTGCGCAGCTTCTTGTCGGCGATGAACGAGATAAGAACGCACGTGTTAGCGACGACGCCAGAGAGCGCCACCAGCAGCACGAACACGCCGACGACGACCGTGGCGCCCACTGGCGTCGCGTCGCCCATCGAATACGAATTGTTGCGCATCGCGATCGGTGTCGCCGATGACGTCATCGATGACGTCACGGCTCGCGCGGCGTGACGTGTTCGTTGATAAGCTCTAGATTAGGTCACCTAGCTGCTGTGGCTGTCACAGTTTGGGTCACCATCTGCTGTGGCTGTCACAGTTCGGGAGGGAGTGCGAGCATGAGGTACTCCCGAATCTTTACTCTCTGCAGTAGAACACAGCATTTATTCAGAGAGAGAGAGAGAGAGAGAGAGAGAGAGAGAGAGAGAGAGAGAGAGA
>NW_014577317.1:195710-220674 GCF_000485595.1 Priapulus caudatus | reverse complement strand
AATATATATATAGATATATATTTCCAACAGCTGTTTCCATCAGTGATTTCTATACACAATTGTGATCTCAAAGCGCCATCTACCAGACGAAATGTGCAATGACCGCAGCTCGAGCATTCGCGATCGGTTGCGGTTATATAAAACACCATAATGTAATCATAGTTTAATCATGAATTCACTCAGTAAATATAATTTCATAGTGTACAGTGTAGGCGATAAGGTTTCTCCTTTTCTGTCAATAATGTAGCATCCGTCATACCACTACAATAATGTACGTATACTAAAAACTGATTATGCTGGTAGAAGTACGAATATAAAAACATGTTTCATTGCAAAATCACCGTGTGTATACGCGTAGACGTGTATATCACTGTGTGCACTGTGTGTATAGCCCTATAGACCGAAGGTCCGATAGACCGAAGGTTTATTCGAATACGCAGTGTCTACACGTCCGGAATCGGTCGCCTAGCCTCCAGGCTACGCATCCGGACATCCACTGATGTCGTATTCGAACGTGAATATGCCGCACATCCACCGATGCCACTACAAGCCCTAACCTTAACCATAGCCCTAACCCTAATCATAACCCTGACCCTTTGAAATATTCGGTCTATCGGAACTTCGGTCTATAGGGATGACCCCGCTCGTATTGCGTGTGTGCGTGCGTGCGTGCCTGTACGTGCGTGTGTACGTGTCATGTAAGCTCATCGGCCCGCGCGTGTATCAACTTTTTGCACGAATATTGCGCTTTATACATCAACTTCTCTCCGCACAGTTTTCAAATCACATTCCATTTTAAAATGAATGTTTTTGCACATAAATACATCGACGCGGGCACACAGACACGCGCTCCCCACCCATCTGCCAGCAAGCGCGCACACGTGTGCGGTAGCATACCATTTTCCTTATATATAGCTGCTGACTCGGCGATAGAACGCCTGGAAAGGGATCCGCCCAGGAGCCGATGAAAACCGCATGTACGTACTGCCGACGAAAGGCCATCTCTAGCCATAAACCCACGCGTACTACCGCCCCACTGAAACTAGAGAGGGCGTGCTGCTGCCGCCGCCGCGTATATAATATATGACGTATTGTAAGAACGGGAGATCGGTGGACCGAACAAAATCCCTCCAACGACGAAAGATTTCTTCGCGATAGAGTTACGAGCACTAAGCGCGCAAAATCACTCGAACGCCGAAAGATTTCTTCACTATAGAGTTGCTAGCACTAAGCGCGCAAAATCGCTCGAAACGACGGAAGATCTCATCGCGATAGAGTTACGAGCACTAAGCGGTAAATTCATCCATCACTGAACACGTCACGAACGCAGCGCGGCTTAAGGCCGCCGCACACCAGCCGATTTTACAAACGATGAAGCGATGAAGCGATGTAGGTGTGCGGCGGCCTTAAAATCGGCTCATCGGTTCAAAATCAAACATGTTTGATTTGGAACGATCACCCGATAAAAATAAAATCGTCTACAAATGAACGCGCACACCTACATCGCTTCATCGTTTGTAAAATCGGCTGGTGTGCGGCGGCCTTTAGCAAACGCGACCCACGCGCCTCAACAGCGACAAGTGTAAGCGACCGAGACGAGAGCAGATGGAAGTGGACAGAATAATAGAAAACGCGCGAAATCACAGCCCCCACCCTAGCTCCCCCTTCTCACCACCTTTAACTCCTTAGCACGCCAAACACCCAGCGGCTGCACCAGTCTCTCGTGTGACAGCTAAATGAACACGTTTCGTGTCAGATTACGTGCGACTTGTTGAAATATATAGACCGAAAGCTTTTCGCACCAAAGGCAGCATATATATTCCGCGGCGGGTGCTACAAAAATCGACGTCCACTCCCCAACTCGGAGTTTTTACTCTCGACGATTTTACTCGGGTACTTCATGGATTTACTCGAACACTTGTGCGTTTCCCACCATAGTAGCAGAAAAACTCTCTACCAACGATAACTAAACCAACGAACACAAACGTCTGTATTACCTACGAACGCACGGGCCATGCTCGCTATATGCATATGTGCATCGAGGAATCGCAAGTCTGCATAAATACGCAGATATAAACTACGATACAGTGATAAATGCTCGGTAGACTGACGCTCGAACAAAGCCTGGTCGTGTCGTAACATCGCAAATCACTCGTTTTATTTGGTTTGAAATTGATCACCTATACATGTATGCACACTACTAAAACAAATACAACATAAAAATAATCGATAATGCAAACTCCACACCGTTACTACCTCACACAGTATGGTGAGTGTGTGTGTGTGTGTGTATGGAGGTACAGCAGTCGTAGGCGCGACTGTAGGCCTAATAACATAAATACTGCTAACGGAAGCACACGCAGCGCCAGAAATAGCTGCGAATACAAGGGTAAAATCACACGACATTTGCATCTATTGCAGGATATATTACTCACGCGGCTGCGGGAGCTACATGGCAGGCACTATTTGGCTGAGCAAGGGCAAAATTCCCTTCGAACCGAAACGACGAAAAATCTTTCGGGGAAACGTCATTGATGTGTCAAACTTAAATGTCATCGCCACGTGTAACGTGGCCGTGAGAGGGGATACCTATACCTACGTGTTGCTGGTATAATTATAGCAGAAGTGTATAATATAGATTATACTATACACTCCTTATTATAGCAAACACCGGCAACTAGGTGCGCATAATAATACAACCAGGATATGGGAGACAAGCAGGAGTGTCATGATATAGACTAAAATATCTATATAACGACCATCCTGATCATAGCACGTCGTGAGACGTTATATAGTTAAAAGTGCGCTAACAGCTTTTTGATGATACAATGACTAAGGGGCAGTATTTGATATCACAATCACAGCTATACAACCATTGCTTATTGAGATTGCGAATTTCCAGCAATACTAAATCATTTTCTACACGCGCGCGAGTGCTATAAACTTAACACGCTGTACGTAACGAGCAGTGTACTCAAATAAATGAGTAGTTATTACTTCACTCCCGATATAACCGAGGATGTTGAATAAATATTGCAGTGAGTGTGAGTGTGCCATTGAACTTCCCTAGTCGTAGAATAACGCTCATTTATGTTGGGTCACGTGTAAACATGGCCAGCGAATACCATATTGATTGCACGGTCGCTTCAATTACACAGAATTTCACCTAGACTGCCTCCACGCGTCGCGGATACTAAACGACGTTGCAGCTAGAGACTTCTGCGAGCAGTCTAAATTTCAACTCTAGCATTGATATCATCAATCCACTCGACTTCCTACTGAGTATCAGCTTCAGCTATGGGCGAGCTAAAAGTGGTCTCCAGGGAGAGAAAGAGGGAGAGGGAAGAGGGTAGAGAAGGAAGCAGACTGGGGTGGTAGTGGACGAAGAGGAGGAAGGGAAGATAGATAGCGAGAGAAAGAAAGAGAGAGAGAGAGAGAGGGGGGGGGGAGAGGGAGAGAGGGTTGAGGGAGGAGGGCGAGAAAGGGGAAAGGTGAGTAAGAGAATCTTGACCCTATCGCAGAGATTATACAACCATAACATAATAACCTCCTGCATATCCACACAGGGTGTTGGGTAATGAGTGTAACAATATCAACAGACAAGAATATAATATATATATATATATATATACTACACTACCAAATCCGTATTATGAAATAAAGAAATAACGCCGATGCGTGCTAAAGTCATTTCACACAGCATATCTAAACACGCACATATATAAAACTAAATCTTCAAAAGCAACAGCTAAAAACTGCACTACAACACATGTTCCGACTAAGACCGGTTTAAATATGATTAAAAATGCCATTATTTTAATTTTTGGTGTTTGTGATTTATGCACGAGAGTTCACGCAGAGAGAATATCTTGCCAAGAATTCTCACCCTTAAATACTTTCACAATTTCAAGACTTTTATATTATAACTGACTAGCTTTGGTTGGACTTTACTTTTGACTTGCAGTTGGAGACAATTAGTTAATTACTGCTTGATACATATCACAATAAGTACTGCATTTGTATGTCAGTGTTGAATTCACGATCAAGTGTAAGTTACATGCTACATTACAGAATCACAAGATCCATTCCAAACATTTTCACTGTAACCGTAACTTGCTAGCTCGTATTTTCACTCGTTGCATGAAATTATGCAAGCACAGGATGCACGTTAATAAAGTGCCCTGTGACAGCAACAACCCACGCACGATGAAAGCCAACACAATAGTCACTATTCAGGACACGAATATTGCACAGACGATGACAAAGGTTTTCACGCTCAGAACAACATACGGTAACTACACTGTTTGGCTATAACGTGAAAGTTTTTGAGATATGTTATAAATAGATAAAACTATACATAAATCATGCTCGGTGATTGCGAATCATCACATATCGTGTAAGAGCTACGACTGCAAAAATCTATTCTAATATCGTCACTTCGGCACTTATTCTCCATGCTAAAAAGGGGGAATCTCTCCAGAAAGAGGCTTGCCACAACTAACACCTCACATCGGGAACCCCCACAACCTGTACGCACGCGTACGGACTCCTACTGCATAATAAAATATGTTTTCTACGCGCAGCTAGTAGTGGTAAAAAATCTCACGGTGCCAAAAGTGGTGCTGAAGGCGCCGCAAAGGTTCGACGGCAGGCATTTCCCCCCGACGCACAACGAACGCACCCGCCTGCCCTCCCTCAGCCTCCGCGCCCGCCTGCCCTCCCTCAGCCTCAGTGCCCGACCCGTTAATTGGGAACGTCGAGTGACGTGCCCCTGCATTTCAACTCGGCCTCGCGCTTCGCCGTCAGCCGCGGAATGCCGGGCTTCTGCGACCACGCAAACGCGATCTCGTAGTCCGACGGGCACGTCTTCTTGAAGACGTCCGACGCGTACGCGTTTCCCAAGTAGCGCCACAGGTGCGTCAGCGTCGCGGGGATGTCGAACCCCTTCAGTGCGCGCGCCGCGACGCGAACGTGCTGCAGCTTCGGCAGCACGATGCAGTCGAGGTGCGTCATCTCGTCGCCGCACAGGTAGGTGGTGTCGGCGGCGGCTCCGCCGAGGAACGTGTCAAGGCGGGAGAGCTCGGAGAGCAGCTGCGCGGGGTCCGTCGTCACCTCGCGCATGTAGAACGCGAACTTCGAGAAGAAGTTCTCGGTGGCCTTCTCGGCCGGCTTGCCGCCTCCGCCGGCGCCGTACGCGAGGTCGACATCGTGGAAGTTGAGGTCGAGGTACTGGGCGATCTCGTTCGCGTCCTCCATGACGCGTTCCTGGTGCACGATGACGGGCACGCGCGTCGACAGCTGCCGGTACGTCTCGGGAGGCTTCGCCATGTTGATCGTCGTCACGGTGAACTGCAGCTCCTTCGTGTGGCCCTTCAGCAGCAGCGCCATGAATATCTGCTGGCAGACGGGGCACGCGCCGTAACACGAACCGTCGCTGCCCGCTCGCACGTACAAGTCGATGTGGTTTGGCGGCTTTGAGGACATGGTTTTAGTTGTTTTTTTGTTTAGCGGGCGGCGGTGCCGACAGCGGTGGGGAAGAGTGGTTGGTTGGGGATGTGCCAATCGACGACTTACGATGCACCTGCGAACAGGAAACGAGAAACGGTCGGTTAGGAGTCGTGCGTCCGCCCGCCGGCGTATGCACGGCGCTGACAGCAGAGAGCTTTGTCCGCAGTAGTCACGATTCAAGCGTCACACGTACAAAACTTTCACACACTGTCCCGACTTAGATTGCATATGTGGACAAGCAAGTACTCTGGATGCTTGGATGCTTGCACGATGTACAGATGTAGGGCTAGAAATTAACTTCGGTAAACTTCTCCAAGACAAGCCTACCTGCTTCCATAAAAGTTAAAGCAGCTATAAACATTTCTAAGAGAAAGTTCTACTCCGAATGCTTATTAAGACATAAGCATCCAATATATTCAATATTAGCAGACCAATCAGTAGTGATTTTGGTTCAAGGATATAAGAGCTGTCCCCAATTCATTTTCGCAATGTGCGACATGTGCGAAAGTGCAAATGTGGACAGCTCTTATATCCTTTGGCTGTGATTTTCTATTGCTGAAGGACAATTAACATTTTAAACTTTGAACTTGAACACGAATTCTCGTTTTATTTATTGTTTATAACAAATTTAACAGTACAAATTTAGTAATTATATACATGTATAAGTCCTCCAGCTATAGTTATTTGCCAATGGCAGTGTAGTTATTCACAAGTTATTGTTATATGCATCACTACAAAATTGGGGAAATTGTGCATCACTTTGTGGTAGATCATGTAAATCAATACATTATTTTATGATAGATGCACTTATAATGTGTTACATTATTATATCCATACTTATAATAGAATATCTATCCAATCTACAACGTATAACTATCTTACGGTGCGCTAAGCATGATCATGATGATGATGTACCATTCATTCACTGATTGAGTCTTTCACATCACAGGCACTTGGAACATCTCAATTAAAACAAATAATGGTAAATAAATACGAAATGTATTTACTACACCAGTCTTAATGTTTCTCTACTCTATTTCGCCTATTATTGCCGATAATTACCCGTAAATGGCGATCAAATGCTCATCTGCAACACACAAGTACAGCGCACGCCCGCCCTATGCACAAACAACATGAATAAGAGAGCAGGTAGGAAAGAGTGATCGCAAAATTCGCTCGACGCTCGCTTCATTTCACACGACTACAGAACGAAAACACACTAAACAGCCTCCACCTTGGTGCCAGAGATATATCGTGAAATCCTGCAGAAAATGTTCTCTCCGCGAAAATGTAAAGAGGACGAGATGTTTGTTTATACACGAGTAATGGGGCGCATTGCATGCCGGGATGAGCTGCTGCCTGCCTCCGAGCCTCCGTTTCGAGGCCCGCCAAGCCAAGCATAATGCACGCAGGCATGACGTCACACACACACACACACACGACTACAGTGATCGATCGAAAGTAGCGCCGTTAGGGATTTTCGGATGATACGTACTCTTTACATTTCCACGGAGAGAACATTTCCTGCAGGATTTCACGAGATATCTCTGGCGGGAGCAGGCAAGAACAAAGGACAGTTATAATTCGAACAAGTGAACATTTAGCTACAGATAGATCCAAGAGGCCAGATGGAGGCTGTTTGGTGTGTTTTCGTTCTGTAGTCGTGTGAAATGAAGCGAGCGTCAAGCGAATTTTGCGATCACGCTTTCCTACCTGCTCTCTTATTCATGTTGTTTGTGCACAGGGCGGGCAGGCGTGCGGTGTACTTGTGAGTTGTGTGACAGTGTGTTGCAGAGGAGCATTTGACTGGCATTTACGGGTAATTATCGGCAATAATAGGCGAAATAGAGTAGAGAAACATTAAGACTTTGGTAGTAAATACATTTCGTGTTTACATTTTTTTATTTTATTGAGATGTTCCAAGTGCCTGTGTTTCACATTGCGCCAGATTGTAAACTAGGTACACACAGTGACACACGGCGACACGCCGTGCACGGTAGTTGGTAAATTGACTCAACACATAATTATAACGTAGCTACACCATAGCCCATGGAAGAATGTTAAGAAACACAAGTAATTACCACACAACACACTGCTGGACATATAGTCTCATAAATGCAGGACACTAACTTACCGGAATTCGTGCTCATAACTTTCTCTAACGGAACAACAGAAACGACCAAAATGGCTATCAATAACGAACGCAAGGTGGCGCACCCACACACCGGAAGCTGTACACTTGTTTGTGATGGAAGGAAATAATAAAAACAGAAGGTTTTGTTCAGCCTGATGCACTTTATTTAGTGTAGGTAGGCTACGAGAGCGTGTGTGTTTGTATATTAGTTGTGAAGATAAAGATGTAGAATTTAGGTAGGCCTATTGGCATAATATTTAATAAATATATAATGATAAAATGTAAAATCTCAGTGCCCGTGACTGATCACTCACTCAGTCACTGTCACTCAGTCTGTTGACTGTTGACTGTTGTGCTGAGGCAGTGCTCTAACTCAGAGACTGAGTGACCCCAAGTCTGCTCTCTACTCCGTTCTCGCCAAATTCAAGTCCTACTGCACGATGCTTTTGTTTTCTTATACTTATAATACTGATGCACTGCCAGTGCCAGGGCAGATCGTCCCCCAAATAAATATCCCCACAAGTGTCTGATCTTACGGTATTTACATGGATATATTTACCAGAGACAGCCTCAACTTCCACCCTATCCACAGAGATTTCTGTTTAACAGGAAGTTCAATGATGATAATAATACTTTTAATTTCAACTTCAGGTGAAATTCAGCTACTTGTTACGAAGCCAACAGTCGCCATGGCGATGCGAGAGCTGGTAGATGGTGAGTGTGGGATGGCTAATCCTCTAATGAAGCTGACGTCACATTTCACACAAGACAGAGCATTTTCCCAGGAGGGACTCAAGTCCGGTCGCAGTGCTGCATTCCCACAACGTGGCTCACTAGCACAAATTGGTGACGAGAAGGTACCAGTAGCCACAATGCAGGTCCCTGTAGTATCATTTTATACCAGAATGTCTTTTTTTGTAAAAAATCTAAATTTTGTATTTACAATTGGAACTGGCATGTAGGTTAATTAAAAGTGGAATTGCCATGATAGATCACAACACCTGTTTTAGGATATATTCAATGGGTAGGTTAGGGTAAAGTGTAATTTTGTAAGGAACAGCTTGAGGTGTTTGATTGCATTATGGCATGGCATAATTTAATCTTTAAATTTCATAATGATTTCATTAAGAGTCATTAAGTAGAAAGTCTGGTTGAATCCGGAAGTTAGTGATTACAGTTTGCAAAAATGATGTGAGGCAAATTTTGGCAACCTGGCAGCCTGTAAAGGGAGGGAATTATCATGGATATTCAGCATGAAGCCACAAATGGTAACATTACTCATTTATTTCTACAGCAGCTTGTGAATGAGTTCTTGGCGGACCAGCAAGTATGTTCTGCTCCGCGCTCCTTCAGAATGGATACTCTCCTGCAAGAGATGAGAGAAATAGAGGATGGGAGGCACAGACATGCACCGCTCACAGGTGACCTCCTACCTGATATATAACTAGCAGCCATTGTCAGGAACACATGTAGTGAGGGCATTACAAGTCTAAAATGATATAACTGTTGACGAGAAGTATCAAAGTTATGATATTTGAGACTTATGATATTCGTAATGGTTTAAGACGTTTCTAATGATAGGCCCCTGCATCATGAACAAACAAATGTGTCGATGCTAATGCTGATAGCGATGATTATTTAAGACATGATAATTATTATTGTATTTGAAATAATATAATCCTTTCAGAAAATTATCGAGTGAATTATCTATCACCTGAGGCGATTGGTTTTCATGGTTTTCTATCAACTTCTAGCACCAGGAATAGCAGCCCTAACAACTGGAGATGCAGCTCAAAGCTGGGCTGCCGAATTATTAATGGAAGATGGGAACATCCCTGACTCTGACTGGACGCAGGTAGATTATTTGTTGTAGTTTGTACATGTCATTCAAGTATCGTACAAAATACATTCTCTGATTAAAAGTTGGGATTTAGTTGCAGACGGTAACGTCACCAACTGAATACAGCACGCTCTGATATAATATACGTACTGCAGAAATACTATTTGATTTCACGAGTGTATATGACATTGAGAGCGTTTACTACTTGGCATTATTTGTTACTTCATTCATTATCGTAACGAATTGCTGTCGACAGGAGTTCAACCAGGAGCGAAGTCAGATGCTTAATCCGGGTGTTATTCACGACACAAAGTGGGCAGAGGAGTACTTGGAGCAGACTGAGAAAGAACCCGAGTGGTAGCTACCCTTACTGTCAGCATAAACCTGGCAATAACTACTAGTGATGTCACGATCATCGATTATACTCGATCATCGATTATACTCGATCATCGGTTGAACAGTGGCTCAAACCAAGCGCTTGGTTATCAAAATCCATAATCAATTTCATCGGAAAAAAAAACTTAAAGTAAAACTTGAACAAGAAAACTTGGAAAACTGATGAGAATCCGAGATATCATTGTTATTTTAGTTCGGGAATCACCCGACATTCGCCGCAGATACTTCCTGTTGAGGGGCTAAAGCCTAGGACACACTAGGGATTTTATACGCTGGCTAAACAAGCACATACATGCACACACGAACATGCACATGACGTTACGCACACGCAGGCATTCAACATCCCGAGTAACCGATTGTAACCGATCATCGGTTACTTGGGTCCAACTGATGATGGATTACGAAATTACAACTGATTGACAACACTAATATCTACTATAAATAACAATTAAACTATTATTGCTAGATGCTCACAGCAATCAGGAAAGCTTACAGAGAAGAACATTTATTCGCATTCTACTTCTAAAATCTTCCCAGGTTATTCTCAGATGGAACTTTCTAGACGACAGACGTGACTTTGTTCATTTTCATGTAGGTTGGATACCGATCTTCAGGAGGCAGAAGGTCAGTGGCTACAGGAGTACAAAGCCCAAGATGATACTGAACTACAGAGAGCAGCCAACGAGTTGCTGGGCAGTGTAGACGACCCAAAGTTCTCGGAAACAGAGGTATCTCGACACGTTATAGTAGAGTTGTGTCTGTTTCTCATACACCTCACACGTTTTTTTTTCTTGATGAGTGTACTTATTTTGGAACGTCTACCGAAATGCCGATGTCTAAGGATGTCTCCTCTGTAGTTTTAACGATTATCTAGATTTATCGTAAAATATTGCAGAATGAGTAGAGCGTCACACCAACATTATTCAGTTCTTACTATAACCATCTCGATTCAAATTGTTTTGTAGTTCATGAAGTTCATTGGGAAGGTAGGAGATGGGGATGTCACATTCGATAAAACTGGACAAGTGAAAACGACGGACCAGGCAGATAAATGGGTTGACGAATTCTCTAAGAAAACAGTAAATGCATAATGTATTTTTTGTTGTAGTTCACTAGTCAACGTTAGCTAGTAAAGAGTAAAAGGCACATGAGTGTATCGTTGATATACACTCTGTAAAACGAACACCTGCTTACAAAGGACACCTTCAGCATTTCTATTGACTGGCAGTCATAAAGTAAAGCCTTTACTATAACGCTCACGAGTCTACAAAGGATACTTGAGGTTTCCCCTGAGTGACCCTATATATACATATTTGACTGTAGCTATATGCATATTATTTGCAGCAAAGTAGTTCGAATCCGGAGCAGTGGACGAGGGAGTTTGAGTCTGCACAAGCGCCGGTTAGAACTGAGGAGGCAGATGTTGATTTCTGGGAAAGGCTACAGAAAGAATGGGAAACATTAGCACAGTACGTGGCTTCTGTGTTGACGTCACACTGACACACATTTTCTAATGATATAATTGAGGATACCGTAGATGTTGATCTCTCTGAATGAGTTAACCATGCTTCCTCTTAAATATCTTCACTATGTCAGAAAAGCTAGACAAGCCTATATACATTTTTCACATGTGCCAAATTGTCAACTTCACAGGACTTTGTTGCCAACCATTGTTTTTAGACTATCCTATTGCAACAGTGATTGCTAGAGCTGCTTAGTAACCATGCCAGATACACATCTCAATTGATGGGTTAAAAATTAACGAGTGGTTATAACAAAGGTATCATTGCTAATCAACTATTACTGACTCTTTTACAGCAATAGTGCTGAGGAACATCCATGGTTGTCTGACTTTGAGGAAACAGTGAACCAATACAAGGTGACTTCTTATTCTCGTTTGGTAAAATTCATTGTTCATAATAGATAAATGCCAGGAGCCAGTGGTGAGCGAGACTGCAGTGTGAGAAGAATCAAAGCATTGCTGTGTCATTTGGTAATATCGTGAACATATCTAGACACTATATATCAGATATATCTATATACAGTTCGACCTCCTTTATCCGGTCATCCGTTATCCGGAAATCTGTATTAACCGGCTGCGATCTCGCAGTGTATGTTCTCTGTTTTTCATTCATTTCCACCTAAAAATGTCGCTCAAAGCTCACTCAAAACTCGTGAGATGTACCAACCGTACGTGTGTTTGTGTGTGTGCGTGCGTGCGTGCGTGCGTGCGTGCGTGCGTGTGTGTGTTGTCCGCTCGTGTCCGCTATGCTTCCGGCAAAATTTCTGTTTTATTTAATTTTATTTCCATTTCATATAAACCATAAAACACAACAGTTTGTTACAAATAATCATAGCAATGAGTAAATACATTATCACATGCATAAGCCCTACTGAACTGCATAGAAATGCTGTGTTTGAGCATAACTCTCATATCCGGCCAAATCCCATATCCGGATGTGTGCTTGTCCCGACGTGGCCGGATAAAGGAGGTCGGACTGTATGTATCTATATCTAGGTCTATATTTATATCTATATCTATATCAATATCCATATCTATATCCATATTCACATATCCATATCTATATCTATGTCAATTTATATCTGTTTCTCTTTCTCTCTCTCTTCCCCTCCCTCCCTCCCCTCCCCTTCCTTCTTCCTTTCCTCTCTCTCGCTCCCTCTGTCTCTCTCTGTCTCTCTCTCTTTCTATATATATATATATCATGTGTATAGGTATGCCCATGGTAATATGTAGGAACTTGTATTTTAGGAGTACAAGTTTGAGAACGAGAATCCTCTGCTTGATCACAAGAATGCGTTTACCGAGGGCTTGGAGAGGCTGAAGCAAGGAGACCTGCCCAACGCCGTGCTCCTATTTGAAGCAGCTGTTCAGGCCGACCCGTCACACGCACAGGTACTCCTGTAATACGGCTATACCGGCCGGTCCCTCTGATGAAACTACAGGCCCCTGACCTAGTTGTATGTGTACCTGACGGCTCCGGTAGCAAGAGCTAATAATACCTTATTAATGTATTTTTATTGTATTTGTATTTTATGTGTTTGTATTATTGTAATGAATATATTATTAGCTCTCGCCAGTTTTACACTAATATTTGCAGATGTATGTCATTCATTCTCGCTATATATTCCGATACTGGCTGCTCTTTTTTTCGGTGACAAACCTAGTGGAGACCATGGAAAAATACAGATTACTTTATTAATACTATTGATTGTAGTACTGCACTAATGTGTAATTGTACACATTAGAACAGCATGAATTTTGTGTGCATTTTTTCTGTGCGTTTCTGTTGGTAGGCATGGCAATACCTTGGCACAAGTCAGGCAGAGAATGAACAGGAACCAGCTGCTATTGCTGCACTGAGGAAGTATGTTAATGGTGTTAACTGCTAATAACATTTTTTGATCTAGAGTAGGTTTCATAGAAGTTGCAATTACTTCTAGCAATCGATTGTAATCTGATACTCGGTAAAATGTGGTTTAAACTGCCATTATAGTTATACAGCAATTATAAAAAGAGAATTCTATTCGCTATCAAGTGAGTGTTTGTAGTTTACCTTTCAATACCCAATGACATTGTTAATAATGAGTAAGCGGCATTTCTACTCGCTTTGTTTAGTTTTCAGTAAAATGTGCAACTACTGCAAGTGTATTCTGCAGCTGGCGTTTCTGTCGGCCTTATTGCCAAAATTCTGTCCTTACTATTACTAAAATGAACGTTTTTTTAGGTGCTTGAACCTGGACGAGAAGAACGATGCGGCACTGATGGCTCTAGCCGTCAGCTACACAAACGAAGGCATGCACCATCAGGCGTGCGAGACACTGAAACGATGGCTGAAGAACCAGCCGGCTTACGGCACGCTGGTGCCACAAGAGGGTGCCAAGAGCACGAGCGCATCTTCATTTCTTAGCGGGTATGTCATAGGCTGTGCGTTAATATTATTGTGTATGCGGAGAAACTGGTTAGATAAAGATTGCATGTCAAAACCAGGAAGCTATGCTGTCTATGTTATGTCGTTAGAAACACGTTTGACTCATGAATGCAAATATCCAGAAGAAATGCACTCTGCGAATTTAACCACTGGCCCGGTATCCGAGGCCAGTAAATTTTCCGTGGGGCCAATGAAACTGGTAAATGAACAAGCCCGATGGACCAGTGGAGAAAAATGGAGTAAATGGTCTATTAATGATATTTCAGCTTCTTTATGTGATGATCTGTCTGAGAATTTACCGAAATTCCCGATATTTTGTATGAAAATTTACCGATATTTACCGATAGGGCATCATATTCCCGATCTTAAGTAGGGGAAGTAACTAGTCAACACCATGCGTGTTTGTCGTCGCTAGAGGTTGCAACAACTTCCGGTTTCTGGTTCTGGTTTTCAACGTGGCCTTGAACGTGTTGGCTAAGTTACTGTTCTAAGTCGAAATAAGCTTTCTGATTATGAATGAGCGTGATGATGATGAGTACGATGGCAGTGACAATGAGATGGGGGAGAGGGAAGTGGATAATTTTTTGTTTAATTTTATGAAAGAATAAATTTCTAAGAATCCACCAATGAGTTCTGTTTCTCTTTTCATAATATGATGATCATTGATTCGGGCCTGTAAAACCTAGTGTGGGCCAGTGAATTATACATTTCACAGGCCTGCTGGGCAAATGAGGGTGGAAGTTTTTCGTGCAGACTGGAAATATGCCTGTAAATATACTGAGAATGTCTGTTTTTTTGTAGGCCCGAGCATGCGGAAGCTACAAGCATGTTCATGGCTGCCGCTAGACAAAACCCTGAACAGCTGGATCCTAATATTCAGGTTGGTTCTGTGTATCATTCCATCATGAAAATGAATAATTATTATATTTTTATGTTTTGATGACTTCTTGCAATGAAGTTGCTGGAAATATGGGAATGTTTTGCACTCTGGATATCCATATGATACATAACCGTTCTTGGGTTGGTTTAGCCGGCGTTACTATTATATCGGTTCGTAACCATGGTTTGATTATGTTGCAGTGTGGATTGGGAGTTTTGTTCAACATGTCGGGAGAGTATGACAAGGCCATAGACTGTTTCAAAGCTGCCCTCAGTGCAAGACCAGATGTAAGAGTACTATAACAACCAACCTTTCTTTTCCCAATTGGAGTGTATAGTCGAATATGCATTAGTCAGCCCTTCTATAGAATGGACAAGTATCTCTTTGGAAGACTTTTTGTGGTGCTTTCCTTGAGTGATAGTTGTACTGTGAAACCACCTCTGTAGAGTGGTCACCTGTCTAGAGTGGTCACCTCTGTAGAGTGGTCACCTGTCTAGAGTGGTCACCTGTCTAGAGTGGTCACCTGTCTATAAAGGACACTTGCCATTCACTTGAGTGGCAGTTACACGGTGTAACCACCTTTACAGAACGCCCACCTGTCTAGAAAGGCCACCAGTGAGCGTTTTCCTTCAGTAACTATTATACATGTTATATACAGGTTTGACTGTTATAGATATTGATTTTATCGAATAAAATTAAAATAACATTTGTTGCAATTGTGTCATATCCTGCAGGTGGTTTCAGCATTGTTCTACTGTCTGGGGTGCTTGGACAAAGTGTGTAATTTAGCAGTGATGCTTCTATTAACTATTAGATCACTTCTTCATTCCGATTCCCTTGCCTGACTTCAAACCATTGCCAGTGATGTAATTTTTTTGCTGCACTATTTTCTCACCTAGTTTGATTTTCGATCTCTAACTAGGTTGTTGAGGTAAGTGTCTAAAAATGCTAATTTTGTTTATCTGGCAGGATGCCTTGTTGTGGAATAGATTGGGAGCTACAATGGCCAATGGTGGGAGAAGTGAAGAAGCTATCAACGCATACGACCATGCTCTCCAGCTCTCCCCCGGCTTCATACGTTCGCGCTACAATCTGGGAATCAGCTGCATAAACCTAGGAGCTCACAGGTAGTAGATAGAAGTCTCTACTGCAATGATGCATGTGTCAGCACAGGTGTGAAGGTCGAATTTGAATTTTTAAGGGTACAGCAGTGGTGGCCATTGGTTTAGTCATAAATTTTAGGGCACTGTGGTAAGACGGAGGGGCATCACAGCTAGCATTTCCTTCAAAGACCGGTTATCATGGCCACTTACTTTTTAACAGCACTTTATGTGGAGTGAATATTGCGAACTATGTTGACAGGAACATGTGGGACAGCGTATGCGTGGGTATGTTCATACATGCAAGTGTGTTTCTGTCAATACTTTACAGATGTGTGCAGGCTTTACGGTGTAGATAGTACTTAAGTGGATGCCTGGGATCAAGTGTACTGGCGTGTGTCGGTCAATAGATACGCGCGTAGATACGTGTCCGTTCTGTAGAACACAACTGCTAACACAGGCGCGATGGTAACTTCTGTTACAGAGAGGCGGTTGAGCATTTCCTAACAGCGCTCAACATGCAGAAGTCGGGCATCGGACCGAGCGGACAGCGCGCGGCCATGTCTGACAACATATGGACAACACTGCGCATGACCGTCTCCCTGATGGGTCGCAGGTACGTTCACGCATCCTGCGCCACCGCTAGCTCTCAGAACACCTGAGGCAAGCGATCTCAAACGTTTTTACCTTGCAAAATATACCTTGTTATAAGACTCCACCTCATGGTTACTGGCTAAATATAATGGCATGCAGGTACATGCATTGTTGCAGATACGTTCATGCATCCTTCACCACCGCTAGCTCTCAGAACACAGAGACACGATGCAAGCAATCTCAATCATTTCTACCTCACAAAAAACCTTGTTATAACACTTGTGCAGTATTTCTCTGACTAACATGCAGTATTTAGCTGTAGAACTGGAACTGTGTAATCATGGTGAGTAATATTGTGTTCTTATGTGACACATGTTCTTTTCTCTGCGTAGTGACCTATACGAACTGGTGGAACGGCGAGAATTAGACATGCTTTCTACAGAGTTTGGTGTTGGTAGCTTGCCCGTCACCTAACTTTCCTCGCGCGTACTCGGACCAACGCAAGGTGCTACTGCAACACAGTATTAGTAGGTGAGGGTTCCAGTCACACTGGGATTAGAATAGCCCCTGAAGTGCCTGCACGTGTGATTTTTGCATTGGGACATTCGCCCGGTTCATACAGTCACAAGCATCACCCAATCTGCATCGTCAGATAATAATATGAACTAAAGAAATGCCTCTGCCGGCGCTACGGGCGTACGGTACGTCTAACGTTACTAGTCTTCCGTGCTTTCCTCTACCTATGCGTATGCAGCGTGCAGACGGTTGGGAGGGGGGGGGTAGGAGCGCTGGTGAGCGCATGGTGGCTTCACGTTGGTTTAAAGAGTAACCTTAACCATGGCAAATGGTCAATGTACTAGGCTTGCACTCGGAGCGCAGGAAGTGCCGAGATGAACCGATAGCCAGCGTGGGTGGCGGTAACTACTGCAGATGGGGTCGTTGTCATATCAGGTACTACAGATATGTGCCCGAGGTAGTTTTAGGTCGTTTAGTATTATGTTTGTATTTTTATATGAGGTATGTTTAGGGTTAGGGTTAGTGTTAGGGCTAGGGTTAGGGTTAGGGTACACTCCTGTAGTACAAGTCTGGTACACTTTGTGTATACATATATGTACCTCGGTTACATATCTGTAGTACCTGATACGACAACGACCCCTTGAGCGTAACTACTGTAAGGTGCGAGGAGGCAGTCTGAGGGAAGGAGGCAGTCTGAGGGAAGGAGGCAGTCTGAGGGAAGGAGGCAGCCCGTGGTGTTGCGAAGGCTCGGCTTTTAATGAGAAACGTTTTGTAGTGTTAATCGTAATATGCCAAAGGTTAGGTTGTGATTTTGTTGTGTAAATAATGGTTTTTAGTCTATGGTAAAACACTGATTTATTTACAGTATAAATTGGGGGGGGGGTGACCTTTTTATGTGGAGATTTAAATGATTACTTCTATTAAGCCATTGCATGTCACATGACTGCATAAGACATATATATATATATATATATATGCCTCTGTGGATAATGGGACATTATTACTAAGTGTTACAATTGCAAAGAAAATTTTATTAACATTGATCACAGATAAATATTTTTTACAGACATGATGAAGTTAAAACAATAATTGATTCCATTCTGTGTATTATGAAGCATATTTACTGATGTGCTGTTATCAGCACTGTTTTGTTGCATGCATAATATTGTATATATATATAGTTGCATACTATAAGATTGGATTAGGTGTAGCACCAGTGAACTTGTCAGACACCTTGATAGAGATGGTAGTCAGGTAGAACATGATACAACGTATCAATTTCGCTAGCTAGCACAAGGGGAAGACTTAGAAGGGGGGGGGGCGGCGTTTCCCATAAGGGGTGTCAGATGCTCTGATCGCCCCCTGCATATAGGAATCATCCAGCTTTTCCAACAGTAGGTGACGCTACCTGGTCAACTTCATTTATGTAATAAATATGATTCTCAGAGTTAGGATTATGATATCATATCCTATGTGATGTTGGATATCCTATGCGAGTTAGGATGATCATATATCCATGTGTTGTATATATCTATGGGATTATGAAGCAACATGAAAAACGTAACACATATCAAGATCATGTTTATGGTACAAGATATATTTGCTCAACTGCAGAAATTAATGGCTTTGTGACAAAATAACAAAAATAAAGTATTGCCTTTAAATATAATGATGTATTTCATTATAAATTTTCTAATGAGTAACTGATATCACAATAAAAACGTTTACAGAATAGGTAAAACTGTGTATTCGCATAATTTCACTCTTGCTTCTCTAGTATCATTTCCACAATTTTGGCTCTTTTGCCCATAATCATTATTTCCCTTAACCTACATTTTTCAGTTCGGACTCTTATCATAACGTTATAACCGGTGCAAATCCACTTTAGGCGCCTTAGCCTTAGGTATCACGAAATATCAATGAATCATATCAATATACGTATATCAAGGAATGATGCAAAAATCGTTCTTTGTTTGTGAATTTTATATAACCATTCTATTTCTTTTGTTCATATTAAATTCTAATCTTTTTGATTCAGCTAATGTGGGGCTAAACCGACCAGGCTCTCCGACTGTTAGTACACGTCGTAGGAACAGTAGCTAGCCGATGTAGTGTTGAGAGAGAATGGAACTTGTGGCTAATCTGGAGCATGACTGAGCGATATTTTTACTGTTTTATAATCTCCAATTTCTAGAATATCGTCCATATAATCATTGTCATCTTCTAAAACTACAGACCATCCGCTGACCGCTGTGGAGACGTGCGCCGGGCCTCGAATTTGGCGCACGTCTCCACTGCGGACAGCGCGCTTCATACTTGAACATCCGCCGCGTCGGCCCGTGCGCATATCCCGCGGAACAGCGCGTTCGTCGGCGCTGCTCGGCGCCTCATGATCAACAGCCTGTGCAACGCAACCTTGTATCATGTCTCTCTGGACGTGACGGGCGTGTGATGGGTCAACCCGATGATTGGCACGCAGTGCCACGCTAAAACACAGGCATCGCGCCCAACCCCCTCATCCAAAAAAGTACATCTACTGCATTTTCGAGCGAATCGCCGATCTCACGTTCTGCCGCATCAATCTACTCGCGAATTGTCTTAATCGATAGCTAAGGCTCGTTAACAAAATTACGTGCTATTAGCACCGCTGCGCCCTCGAATTTCCTCGTAAATCCGCATTTTAGTGAGACCGTAAGCCCCGCCCATTATTCCTTATACGGCGCGTACGGCGGCACGGCGGTTCTGAGCCGAGGGCTTATCTCTTATCTGCCTATTTTCCAGACACATGCGGTGCCAGCCCAGTTCCAACATGTCGGTTTACATAGGGTCAACGCGTTAACGCCTAGCCCAAACCAAGGAGCTAAATATAAGGAGTTATATTTAACTCCTTGGCCCAGACGCCTAGTCAATGTTACATGCCACAGCGGCCATCTCCTGGATCATAAAAATAATAAAATAAATATAAGAGATAAAATTAAAGCGCAATCAGGGCCGTCCCTAGCGATCACTATCTCTCCAGTGTGCAAAATTACTGTTATTTAGGAAGAAAGGTAAAACTGTGTACCGTATTCGCATAATTTCACTCTTGCTTCTATAGTATGATTTTTTGCTCTTGCCCATAATCATTATTTTCCTTAACCTACATTTTTCAGTTCGGACTCTTATCATAACGTTATGTTAACCGGTGCAAATCCACTTTAGCCTAGGGACCTTAGCCTAGGCTTAGGTATCACGAAATATCAAGGAATCATAATCAATATACGTATATCAACTAGGAATGATGCAAAAATCTTTCTTTGTTTGTGGAAATTTATATAACCATTGTATATTTGTTATGTTCAATTTAAATTCTAATCTTTTTGATTCAGCTAATGTGGGGCTAAACCGACCAGGCTCTTCGACTGTTAGTGACTGTTATAATCTCAACATTCTAGAATATCGCCATATAATCATTGTCATCTTCTAAAACTACAGACCATCCCGCTGACCGCTGTGGAGACGTGCGGCCGGGCCTCGAATTTGGCGCACGTCTCCACTGCGGACAGCGCTTCATACTTGAACATCCCCGCCGGTCGCGTGCGCATATCGGCGGAACAGCGTCCGTCGTCGGCGCGCGCTCAGCGCCTCCATTGATCTACGCCTGTGCAACGCAAGCGACCTTGTAACGTCATGTCTCTCTGGACAGTCTGCCAAGCCGGATAAACCGCGCGAAAGCGCGATACCAGCAACACCTGGTGGTGCCATTAGAGACAAATCGCTGCCAAGCATTGTACTGACTATATACGTAATGCCCTAACTGGGTATAGCAGAAGTCCGAGAATCGGGTACATTTAGCAGCTTCTGGCGCTTGCGAGAGCTTTTCGACTGTTGGCACGTAGGCGCGCAGATAAATCCACATGTCGTAATTGGTCATTTTTTTTGCTTCGCAGGCCTTACGCTTTTCGTATAATAGAAAGGTGATTCTTCAATTGTATTGAATTTTGACGCTCCCTGAATATGCTACGTGCTGTATTCGCGCCTCCGCCTGGATGGCCGCCACGAGGTCTCTCACTGCTGGGACGCATTTCGCCAGAGATATTCCGGACGACTCGGGTTTAGACTGGGCCACCGAGTCAGCACAGTTCACGCTGCGCAGTTAACTATCACTCTTAGTAGTAGCCAAAGATTCTTCGCCGAGTTATCGTGCGCAGCAGTCTATCTTATCACTGTCATTTTCGTAGCCATGTTAGTACGCGGATGATTGATGCTTGTTTTTACACTGAGTTAATGCCGACTAGCCGTTATGTGGAAAACCACCAGCCGTATGTCTGAGCGTCGGTCATTACCCCCCCCCCCCCCCATTCTGTGATGTTTGGGATCATGACGTCAGACTTGAAGCATGTATAGCAGAGCAGATCGACTCAGCAGCATGTGCTACCTAACGTGCATTTATAGAAAGAAGAGTCGGATAGAATTGTTCGGGTTCCGATTTCAACCGTGTTGTTACCTATCTTCTGACTAATACTATACTCTACTTAATTCTCTAGTACTAAGTAGGAGGCGCGCTACAGAGTTTGTTCACGTAGTTATATTACATACTCACAGTAGACAGTTTATGATAGTTTGCAGCTTATTGGTTTTGTTTTTTCTGTTTTCGTGTACTTTCAGATGTTGTAGAATTGTAGCATTAATATAACTTAAATATAAGCGACATAGAAGCTAGCGTGTTATGCTATCTGTTAGGGATGAACGATGCGTATGTATAAACGCTTACTAATTACAGGTACCAGCAATGTGTATTTATTCGTAACAGTACCTGACAAAACCATGACTACTATATTCCACGTTAATTATCCACACACAGACACTCGATTCTATATTAACCAGGGTGATTCGAACTCCGTATAAGTAAGTTTCTAATTTGATATTTAGCCCTGAGGTTATAGCTGAAACGTAAACTAAGCGTTGCACCAACGTAAACAGAAATCGAAAGAAGGTTTTTCGTATACAGCTGCGAGGCGATTATAATTGCGATGACCTTGTGAATACAGCCAGCATGGGGGTTCGAACCGATTTTCTTGTGTGAAGGCCTAATTTACACGATGCGTCCTAGACGTAGCGTCCCAGGACTTATCAGATTTGCACGTACGTCTAGGACGCAACGGTGAATCTGTTTACACGGTAAGTTTTGGACGTACGTCCAGGACTGAGAACAATATATACATATATACGTGTGCGTGTGCGTGCGTGTGTGTGTCTGCGTGCGTGTGTGCGTGTGTGTGCGTGTGCGTGACACACACACACGCACACGCACACGCACACGCACACGCACACGCACACACGACACCCACACGCGCGCAGCGCCAGCACAGACACACGTCACACACACACAGACACATACCACACGCACACACACGACACTACCACACACACACCCACACACACACACGCACACACACACATACACATACCACACACACACACACCGCGCGCGCGCACACACACACGCGCGCACACGCGCACACACGCACCCACACACGCACACACGCACGCGCACACACACACACGCGCACACACACGAGCAGCGCCACTACTTTTTATGGTAGTGTGTGGACATCCCATTGTCATCTTCTAAAACGAACAGACCATCGTCGCCGCTGACCGCTGTGGAGACGTGCGCCGGGGCCTCAATTTCGCGCACCGTCTCCACTGCGGGAGCGCTTTGAAACTTGAACATTCCGCGCGTCGCGTGCGCATATCCCGCGGAACTCGCGCCGATCTCATCCGCGCGCAGCGCTCAGGATCTACAGCAAAGCTGTGCCACGCAATCTTGTATCATGTCTCTCTGGATCCGTTCCGTAGAATGTACAGATTTTGTTGATAAGTGTGTCGCATTCAACCCCATTGCATGAAAGCACGATCACGTTCTCGAGTCAACGATATATTTTGAATCTTTCTTTGTCAAAACGCCGTATGATAGAGCTGACAAGCATATCAATGGAATTAAAATACTCCTGTCGATCATGTAGTTCTTTTGGGGATGCATGATATCAGGTGATATTCAGGTGGAGCATTACCAACTTGAAATCGCCGTGGTGCCTTTTTTGCCCGGGGAAGTACAGGGTGAGCTACAACATCTTCACCCAGATCAGTCTTGGCTAACAACACCTTTTCATAGAAAAGATCAAAGTCTCTGCCACAACGGATACATGGCTTTTTAATGTAGGCACGGTTTTCATTGCTATCTGCAACTTTGAACTTGTAATGTCTAGGATGATCTCGATTAAACGCTTGAACGGATATAAACAATGACGCTCACAATGGCCGAGCAGCATGCAGACGATCGTTTCTGGTACAGTATCAGCAATTAAAGAGATCAACACATGTCGTCTTATAAACATTCTTCAGTTTATTACCGGTACTATAGTCATGTAGTAGTATATATGCGTGTATACATAAACTATATGTGATTTCAGGGGCGTGTACAGGATTTGTACCGGGGGGGGGGGGTCTAACCGTAACCAAAACTTGAGAGCACGCGAAGGGGGTTTTGGGGCCCTCCCCAGAAACATTTTTGAAATTAGACCCCTTAGATGCGTTTTCTGCGCGAGCAGGGGGGGGGGTCCCGAACGGGCCCCTGGACCCCCCCCCCTTGTACACGCCCCTGGATTTCAGATATGCTCAGGATTACAATAACTGTAGATCCAGCCTGTGCATAACGAAAATGCGTGCTTCAAAACAATCATGATTGGAAAAATTATTGGTCCGGCCATGGCCGGACTAGCCGGACCGGCTCCGCCGGCCCTGTAACCCTAACCTTAACCCTATATATTTTATATATTATATATATATATATTAGTCAGAAATAGCTAA
Organism: Priapulus caudatus; assembly: GCF_000485595.1. Lineage (NCBI taxonomy): Eukaryota > Metazoa > Priapulida > Priapulimorpha > Priapulimorphida > Priapulidae > Priapulus > Priapulus caudatus. Next base: position 196,904 of record NW_014577317.1, on the reverse strand, counting down.
ACGAGCCAGGTCAAACAGAGGTCAGGGGGACATAGACCTTATCTGCGGCAGTATATGGAAAAAGGAGAACTATAGTGATCAATCATTACATGACAATGTAAAATCATCATGCACTAGTGACATCTATTGACAGGCATTATAAACTAAAGCTAAACGACGAAAGGTGACTAGCAGGAGGTGAGTTACTTAATCAGCTTAACACTGCAGAGTGAGCTATTCGCAACGTAACAGAAGATAACATGTCTTTATATTGTATTTATGTCATCTTTCTATCACCATCATCATCTTTATATATTTCATAAAATGTTTTTGTACACTCCCTTGAACAGAGAGGTGTACACCATAACAGTGCAGTCATAGGAATAATGGTTTGGCAAATGTTGCCAAGAGCCTCTTGTATGCCCCCTCATGCCAATCCAACAATCACACTCCCCACAAAGGTCTCAGTGTCCTGGCATTGTGCTGGTATGTGACATCATCACACGTCAGCATCAATCTTGTGGCTGTCTGTGCTGGCATTGTGCTGGTACTCGCCCTCACACGTCAGCATCAATCTTGTCGCCCGTCTGCTCATGGTCCGCTCGCAGCATCAGTACCACCTTGCCGGAGTTTTTGTTTTCCTCGAGCATCCTGTGAGCCTGACTGAGTTGACCGAAGGGCAGCACCGTGTCTACGATGGGCCGCAGCCTTCCGGTCGAGAAGAGAGGAAGTGCGGCCTCCTCGAAGCTACGAATCAGCTTGGTTTTATACTGCAACAAGAAATTCACACAAATCAAAGTCGAACTCATAACAAGTGCCGCGGAGCGACAGCGCTCATCTCACGTCTACTGCGGTGACTCTGTGGTGGAGTGGTGGGATTCTAGTAAACCCTGTTAGTCCCAAATGTGTTCACATACGCGCCGAAACAGTGGAAGGCACAGGGATAATATCAGAAACATTCTCGAAGGAATGTTCGTTGGGATCGTTATGAAAGTTGCCACGAGATGGTACGATACGTAGTATAGCAACAACTATTTGCAAGACAGAATAGGTAAGCACTCATCCATTTACCTATACGCAAGCCTACAGGTTGAAATAGAGAGCTGCCACCTGTAACTAATTAACGCAGGCAAAAACTACACCGTACTATCACTACCACATGCACTGGCAGTAGCCACTGGTAGTGGCATACTTAAGTTACATGTAACACACTGG
>NW_014577317.1:189089-195700 GCF_000485595.1 Priapulus caudatus | reverse complement strand
GACTGAGTTGACCGAAGGGCAGCACCGTGTCTACGATGGGCCGCAGCCTTCCGGTCGAGAAGAGAGGAAGTGCGGCCTCCTCGAAGCTACGAATCAGCTTGGTTTTATACTGCAACAAGAAATTCACACAAATCAAAGTCAAACTCATATAACAAGTGCCGTGGAGCGACAGCGCTCATCTCACGTCTACTGCGGTGACTCTGTGGTGGAGTGGTGGGATTCTAGTAAACCCTGTTATAGTAGTTATATTAGTCCCAAATGTGTTCACATACACGCCAAAACAGTGGAAGGCACAGGGATAGTATCAGGAACCTTCTCGAAGGAATGTTCGTTGGGATCGTTATGAAAGTTGCCACGAGATGGCGCGTACGTTTAAGTGTCTTAAGATTAAAGATGGAAGCTCTCATCATACGTAGTAGCAACAACTATTTGCAAGACGGAATAGGTAAGCACTCATCCATTTACCTACGCAAGCCTACAGGTTGAAATAGAGAGCTGCCACCTGTAACTAATTAACGCAGGCAAAAACTACACAGTACTATCACCACCACTGGCAGTGGCATAAGTTACATGTAACACACTGACAATACAGAATGCCATAGAAATTATACGATTTAAGGAGCATAAACCTTCTTCAACCAAATTTAGCTTTTGAAATTTCACTGTGACATTGTAGCCTTATATGTCCAGGCATGTATAGATTCTACTAGCAAACCCGGCAGTAAAACTCTAACATTAAAAAAATCCATGTTTAACCCTCCTCTTGAGGGTCAAAAGGTTATCCGACACTTACTCTTCACATGTCAGCGGAAAGTACATTGCATGGTCCTTTCAGTAAAGCCATAAAAATGGTAGGTCACCGCTGAAACAAAAATGTTTTTCAATCGCTCCGTCAGACCATGTCCTCAGAAAATGTCTAAAATCTGCCCTGTGCCCCATTGACCTTTGACCTGTGACCTCCAATTTCGGCACAGTGATGGCTTTTCCTACCATGATGCTATACACCGACTATCACGAGCCCAGGTCGAGCCGTTTAGATTTGTGCCACAATTCTGCATTTCCTGCCTTTACTTTAAGTTAAGGAGGGAATGTTCCCCCTTCTTTTACACCTCTTGACCTTTGACCCCCCAGCTTCGACATCCCAACTCGTTTTCGGATTACCCCACCACGTCCTGACTTTCGAATCCGTACGTCGAGCCGTTTAGATTTTAGCCCAACTGTTGACGGACGGCCGGACGGACGGACGGACGATCATGCGATTCTACAAGCTGCACCTGACTACGTCAGATGAGCTAATAATTGTAATCAAGAGCGTATTAAGAAGGGCGTATCCTTCTTAATACGCTCTGGTGGTAATGTATTTACATTATTATTATAGATAACATCATTATTGTAAATCCTCTGATTGAGAAGTCTTGCCTATGATCGGGTGGTTACGTCTGGTGAAAATAGATTACAAAATGGCGGAATCTGGTGTTGCTGTCGTTTTCTAGCCCGAGCTGATTGAACCCGTTTATACCCGAATAATGTGTCTACCACGAGTAAGTACGGACATAACAATAATGACTCGAGGAAACCCCAAAAGTTTATTTTATAGACAGCTGTTTTGTTTTATAGAGGTGGGCTTAGTGTATAACTGCCACACAAGGAAAGCATCAACTGTCCTTTATAGATGCTGCCCATTCCAAACACGGTTCTGCTGATACAGACTTAATTAACTGTACTCTGACCTTTGCATTTTTGACAAAATGTTCAGATTTTTGACCCCATGATTTCGTGGCAAGTTGCCACAATATGGTGACAATAGTGAAATAGCCATATACGAGCTCTGGTTAGTATATAGGATCGTGTATGGTGTTGCTAAAGGAATAAGGTGGATTGCTGGCAATGCAACATGATACATGCATAACGGCTATGCTGTACATAGATATGTACATCAGGGCCGTAGGCTGAGCAAATTCCTAGGGGGGGGGCAGTGGTAGATCCAGGATTTCAAGGAGGGGATGAGAAGCAGATGGAGGGTCTGGGGGTCCTCTCCCACAGAAAATTTTGAAATTGTAGATCGCAGGAGATGGTATTTGAGGCACTTTTGAGTACATGTACAGCCTTCATTCTGACTACAGCAATTCTCTTTTAGTAGAACAATTTATTTTTTTAAATTTTGGTCCAAAATCCCCTCCCCCTGCAGGCTACAGCACTGTACATGCTAACTGCAACCGGATTGTTGAATTTTTGCACACTGCCATTGCTACGGGATGTAAGGAAGAATGCTATCTATGCACTACATGTGCTCTTACCTCTGTCGACCTGGAACGGAGTGCCGTTGCCTGCAGCATAACCCGCTTTCTTAGGAGCATGGCCAGCAGATTTCCGTTGACACAACCCCCTCCAAGCAGTCCGTACAGCACCCACCGGCCGTCGACAGCTATACACTCCATGTTGAGCTCCCAGTAAGACTCACCGACGCAGTCCAGAATCAGATCGGCTCCTTTGCCTGGGGGACAAAACGCGTATTCCGCAAAAATCAGGTACGAGAAGTGTAGCGGGGATCCGACAGCACGACGGCTCGAATCATTTCACACGCCGGTGCGCTGATTTTGTGAAAGGTAATGACGATGGACGAAGCACGAGGAACGACTTGCGACTAATATCAATAAAAAAAACGTTAAAAACGCGTCAGGCTAACCTGCCGTCTCTTCTAGAACCTTCTTCGCAAAGCTGCCTTCGTGATAGTTGAAGCCAACTTTGGCGCCCAAGTTCATCGCCTTCCGTATCTTCTCCTCCGATCCGGCAGTGACGATTGAGGTGGCAGCAACTAGAGACACGAGCTGTACAGCTGCCGTGCCGACACCGCCGCCTTCGTCGTGCACTAGCACCGTCTCCCCATTCTTTACTCCACCTGAAGACACGAACCAATCATTAGTAAGTTGTCACCCCACGCAAGTGCCTTCCTTGCATGCACTAGCATCGTCTCCCCATTCTTTACTCCACCTGAAGACACGAACCAATCATTAGTAAGTTGTCACCCCACGCAAGTGCCTTCCTTGCATGCACTAGCACCGTCTCCCCACTCTTTACTCCACCTGAAGACACGAACCAATCATTAGTAAGTTGTCACCCCACGCAAGTGCCTTCCTTGCATGCACTAGCACCGTCTCCCCACTCTTTACTCCTCCTGAAGGCAATGACTGATCATTAGTAAGTTATCACCCCACGCAAGTGCCTTCCTTGCATGCACTAGAACCGTCTCCCCACTCTTTACTCCACCTGAAGACCGAAACAATCATTAGTAAGTTGTACCCACGCAGTGCCTTTCTTGCGATGCACTAGCACGTTCCCTCTTACTCCTCTGAAAGGCAATGCTGATATTAGTAATTATCACCCCGAAGTCCTCTTGATCACCTACGAACCGTCTCCCACTCTTTACTCCACCTGAAGACACGAACCAATCATTAGTAAGCTATTAGTTGCTCCATTTTTCACAAGTCTATTCTTCAGTCGAAACGTCCATCAGAGTCACGTGTGTCATCAGGGGCTGCTGATTCAGGCGTTCCATTAGCTGAAATCGGAATCTCCTGATTGGACAGCGCTGGTCACGTACCGATCATGTGTGGGACGCTGATGACGTTTCTCTCACCTGACACACTCTCGGGCCACGAATCGAGTGTGTGGCTGTAATGGACACTAACTGCAATAACTTACAACTGCCTTGCAAACATGGTAAACAAGAGCCGCAGAGTGACTGGGCTCATCTGAGGTCTGTTGCTACGGTTATATACGTATAAACCCCCCCCCCCGTTTCCGTGGTGCGTAGTGACACTTTGTTAGCCGCAGATATGCAAGACGAGTGCTTTACACATCATCTTCAGCAAATTTTTTTTATTGCCGAGAGGGACCGCGGAGAGAGAGGGGGGCGAAAGAGAGAAAGAGAGAGAGAGGGAGAGAGTCAGTCAGACTAAATTGTTTATAAACAAATAACACCCATGCGGCGCGCTACTGTATCAGTTATGTCATCGATTGAAATGTACATTCCGATTTCGCCGCACGGCGTCCAAACTTTCGACGAAGATGGCGGGCAGAGGTTAAGGCAGACACACGTATAACGTACAGATTTCTTCAATGTCGGGGAGGATCAACACATTTCGACTGACAGTCAACCATCGGGCTCTGCAGCGTCCACAAGCCAGCATGCTCCACCATATCCCCATTATCCCGACATTGCACACTACTGTAACGTCGATGGAGAGAGCCATGCCAAGGACAGTACAAAACTGGCAAATTTTCATTGGTAGGTTTGACGATTCATTTCTGCAATTACTTATCTCAAGATTGGTTAAACTGAAGTTAAGAAAGTAATTCTTTCTGCACCTTTGAGCGCAATATACATTTGACCTATCCTGCCGAGACATTCTTCTCACTCTGTTCCGATAGATGGCATGCATACTGACTAGGTGCAGGGAATAGATAATCCGAACTAGTTGCTACCTTCGTTTAGCCCATGCTATATCAGCCATCCACCTGCGAGGTAGGGATATTTATAGTTGGCCTTAATTAAAAACAGACGTTTGCGTAAGTGCTATTGACATTGTATTCCCAACGTACAGAATCTCATAAAGAGAATGAAGTTCATATATGATTTAAGGCACGTAAACGTTGTTCAAGTAAGTTTTGCATGCAGAATTTCACTGTGAAATTTAAGTCTTCCACGATCACACAAATACCATCAAACACAGTTCAGTCCTTTGTTAACAGTCAACAAATCCATGTTTAACCCTCCTCTTGAGAGTCAAAAGGTTATCAGACACTTACTCTTCGCACGTCAGTGGAAAGCACATTTCATGGTCTTTTCAATAAAGTGATAAAAATGGTAGGGCAGCGCTGAAACAAAAAAGTTTTTAACTCTGTCTATTAGGCAATGTCCTCAGAAAATGTCTGATATCTGACCTTTCCCCCACTGCCCTTTGACCTGTGACCTCCAATTTCGCACTGGTGATGGGTTTCCTGCCCATCACACTATACACCGAATATTAAGAGCATAGGTTGAGCTGTTCAGATTTGTGCCGCAATTCCGTATTTCCTCCTATACCTTAAGTTAAGGGGGAAATATTCACTCTGTTGACACATCTTGACCTTTGACCCTTGACCCCCAAATTGGTCATCACGAGTCCTTTTCACAATCCCCCCGACGTCCCGAATATCGTGACCGTACGTCGAGCGGTTAAGATTTGTGCCCAACTATTGACGGACACACGGACACACGGACGCACAGACGGACGGACGCTCATTCGATTCTACAAGCTGCATCTGACTTCGTCAGATGAGCAAATAAAATTAGAAATTATTTTGATTATTTCTTAATCACAACGAAGTAAAACTAAAATGTCATCTAACAATCTCTCTGATAACGAATCTCATACTCTGCGAATGGTACAACTTTCATCAAGTGACCATTTTTCATGGCCTCTTTTCCAGCTCCTTTTATCTCTTTTACGTTCCGTTTTTTTTCCCGAGCACATACCTATGGTGTGTAGTAACTGGTATGCTGTGAGCCAAACCTCAGGAATGGCAGCTGCGTGGACAAAGTCCATGCCTTCTGGTATCGCCATTACGTGAGCCTCGTGCATGGCTGCATACTCTGCATAGCCACCTCCACCCACCAGTGCCATAACTCTGCAACACCGACCAAAAACTCTATTGACTTCTCTGACGATGTGAGATCCTGCATACAGCAATAACCCTACGCCACACTAATAATATTAGAAAGATGCCAGAAGTAGCCATCATTGAATGCATCGCCCACCTGTGCACGTGATGAATAATAAAGTTAGTACAAAATGTAAATGAGCTATACCTGTCTCCAGGCTTCCAAGTCCCAGTGCAAGTACCCTCAATTTCCTCAATGATTCCAGCAACTTCCAACCCAAGTATGTCACTGTCACCAGGGGGAACTAGGTAGAGTCCTTTGCGTTGGAGAAGATCTGCTCTGTTGATAGCTGTTGCATATACCTTGTAACACGAATATGCCTATTATACTACAGATTCACCATCAAACTAGAAATATACAAGACAAAAGAAGAAATAAGTTAGTTAAGCTTAAATTTAAAAAAACAAACATATTTATATAATAAAACACTACATATACGATAAAAGCAAGTAACCGAACATAAAAACCAAATCCATTACTTTATCAAAGGTTTTGAAGGCAATCAAGTGCATTTCTCATTATAATGGTAGCAGAAACTTTGTCACCTTAACAAGTATCTCTCTCTTTCGCAGGGTTGGGACTGCAATACTTCCTATTCTTAAACCTTCCGGTCCACAGCCAGGTGTGTACTGCACGGCCCTCATAATCTTTGGCTCTTGTGTCTGCATCTTATTTGAAGAGAGAGATAGTTACAGCCGTAGATGACAATGGCCATTTTGTGTCACGTACATTTTTAATACGATTGGTTAATGAAAGTGTCAATGACACTGTAGCTCACCACAAAAAAGGACACAAATGAGTGAGTGAGAAGAAGTCAGTTTTAATTGAGCAACCATCGACGTACATTATAGAAACAAAGAGTATATATGGGAGTACCCTAACTCCCATTATAATACTCTTGATAATT
>NW_014577317.1:160694-185059 GCF_000485595.1 Priapulus caudatus | reverse complement strand
CGCCCACGGCATCAGTGGCACGGTGAAAATTATCCCAGAAATGGCTGTTGTCCTTCGCATGTCTTGTTCTCAACCTCAAACTTTCACCCCCAAAGCCACAAAATCTGAGATACGGCTATAATACGGTTTTTACAGTCACACAAACAACACATACACAACCACTAACTGACGCACACACGGGTATAGCCACACGCACGCGTGCGTGTATTATAAGCGAAATTCACATTTTGGCCCTCTGCGGATGAAAAAAGTGTCGCTGAAATACGCGCCATTTTACCTGCAAAAGTTTTCATGCTGACTGGTCGTGGCGATACCATCCGCTGCAGAGGGAGTAAGTGAAAAGTGATTACTTTGATTCATTGTTAATTTTACTGCCTGACACAGCAGATGAAAGGTCAGCATAAAGAACCGGCAATTGTTTATTATTATTATTATTATTATTAAATCTTTATTGCATGTAATTCAACTACAAATACATGTACTGGAGACAGCCTTTTTCATGGAGAAAGAATCTGATAAATGCAATAGTGTTGGGCAGTTAAAATAACAAAATTTCTAAGTGATACATCCTAGTTTACTTCTAGAGACTGTACGGTAAGTTTGTCATATGTCGCAATAGTGTATCCCGGGTTCGCGGATAATCTTGCACCACTACAGAGGTGCTGCCCTACAGCGGCGAGTTTTTCTAGCGGCTAACCACATTCATGGCTCTTTCGATATTATATAAACGAGCTATCTATTTTACCACTAACCTCTCACTCAAGTTAGAGAAGATGCGTGTCTTCGTATGTGAATATTATATTGATCTATGATTAGTATTGATCTATGATTAGTATTGATTGCTTCGTAAATTGATATTAATGTATATGTAATAGCAAAACAGCAAGACCGACAGACAAACAGACAAACACTCGTAGTCGATTCGTTAACCTGGTGTATACATTTTATTAATCGGGGAAGTAAATCGTCTAATATATAATAATAAGAATAATGGTAAAATATTATTAAATACAGATCTATGTTAAACAAGTATATTTTCGATAACTAAAATCAAAGTAAAGGAAAGAGTCTTGCTAGCCCTAGCCCGTACCAACACTTACAGCATACCGAGCACCGCTGCCCTTCTTAGAATTTGTTCTCATATATTTACTGTTTGAAGAGGGAGTCTTCTACCTCGGCCGGTTGCGGAATGACCTTTCTCTTCTTAATGGCGAGCAGCTCCCTCTCGACTTGCAGGCGTTGTGCCTCTATCCGCGTCAGCTCATTCAGTTTCAATAGCAGTCTACGTTGCACGTGCAGCGTGGCAACCTCGGGGCTGCTACGTTTCCTTTTTCGTCGGTACGCGCTCGCTTCTGCGCAGGCACCCGAGAAGTTCCAGAACAAAGAGGATGCTCCTTTGGGCTGTTGTGGTGCCTCCGCATGGCTCGTCGACGGGTTGTCTGCACCGGCTGCCGATTCTATCCACACTGCAAATAAATTCGAAAAAACCTCTGTTCGTTCTAGACGTCCATGTGAAACGAGCTTTCGATCAGGACATAATACACGAGACGACGCACGTTAAAACTCCTAGGATAATCTCTTTTACTGCACGTATTTTTCACTGGGTTTGCCCGTTACATCACTGAATCAATGAAAAAATATTTGCGAACATTATTCTACGTATTTGTCATTAGCATAATGTGTACTGAAACGTCCACAAAGTAGATTATTTTTAGTACTCACTGACGAATGCATACATTTATTCTTTTATTTATGCAAAAGTTTTACCTGATGCACCAGTAAAAACACGATGAAATGAGTGTAATAGTCTTTCTATATTGTACTTAATGTTAACAGTTGTTACTGTTTGATGCACCGACTAATGGACAACATGTACACACAGGCACGTACACGCACACATATGTTACAAATCAGTGTGATTGTGAACCTATGTATGTTGATACACAATACCTTCTTCCTTCTTGGTTACGTGTGGCATGGTCTCTTCTTCTTCTTCTTCTTCTTCTTCTTCCTCTTCTTCTTCATCTTCGGTTTCTCCAATTAATGAGAGAATCTTCTCAGTTCTTTTATCTAATGGAAGTGGGGGTGCATACCCAGCTCCTGTCATCGCAATACCTCGCTTGTATTCTGCACCACGCTTTCTCGCAATCACCTTAAGATCAGACCATTTCTTTTTGACCTAATTGAAAACATTAAGAAGCAGGCCATTAAAAGGAGCATTATGGAATTAGACTTGCTTAGATAGCCTGAGTCAACTTGACTTACTTACTTACATATTTACACACATTTATGCTATTTTATCATTAGACATTCTAGACATTATAAGTTGTAGGTTCTATATTACATATACTACAATACAGCTATTTGCTCTGTGACATGACTGTGAAACCCCAGTGAAGTGATTGAAGGATTGCATATATATATATATATATATATATATATATATATATATATATATATATATATATATATATATATATATATATATATATATATATATATATGCTAATAAATACTTGAGTGAATCGATGCTTTTTTTATACTTACATCTCCTGATGCACGGCTGACAGCGGCGACACGATTCACAGCATCGCATACGCCCTCCCATGCTCTTCTCCTATTTGAACGTGGCATTGGCCGCAGTTCTGCTGCGACCGGTCCACACAGTACGCTTCTTCGCATGCTTACTTCGTTTACGAGTACTTCTACTTCTTCGTCGAGAAAATTCTTTTTTCTCCGCCTTATGATGACAGTAGGATTATTGGCCATTTTATGTTTGGTTTATACAACATCTAACTCAGGTATACCTTGCACACTTGACACATGTCACAACGAACGAGGGCGCACTCCTACTTTGGGACCAGCACCTGTCTTGACGGTGACTGCTTGCTTGGGCTTCTTTGATACTTTGTCACGTTTTGTGTGTCGTGGCCGTGGGCGTGGAAATGTAACTTTGTCCTAACTCGCCCGCGAGCGATTCGCGGTAAGCTTATAACATTTTAAAAGATATACGGAAGCCATTTAAAAATTAGATTCATTATTATTAAACCCTGAGGTACTAGTTGTAGGCCTACGTTGAGACGCTGTACGTGGTCATCAAACGCTAATCACTGCTTTCGCCATTGTGCGAGTAACCCGTTCAAAATTAGTTCACCCTCTCTTTCTAGTCAATTATAAAATAGCAACCTTTCTCTACTGAAACCGGCGGGGTTGCTATTTCAACGTGATCAGCGCTCTCTCCTTCTTTACAATTCCTTGTTCTATGAAGAATATTTAAACTCGTTGAAGCTTGTATGCTAGGTTAATCGGTCTCAGCGGTGTAACAGCAAGTTCAGTGCACAGAGTCACAGAGTCATGCACCTAGTGCCACCTAGTGTGAGAACTGCGCGTCTTTAGAATAATGCACATAGTTGTTTATATTGTGTATAATAGTTATATTGTTTTGTGCACATGATGCAAAAACATTGTTATTATTTTACGCTTGTCACTGTTTATATATATAATATATGGCAAAAACAATAATACTATACATTGCTATCAGCTGTTGTCAACGAGTATACAGATGCAGTTTCCCATATCAGTATAAGTAGCTCGCATTATATCAGGAGTGTATTAATTCATGTATTATCAATATATGTAGACAATGTGTAATTATACACAGAAAATTACCTCAATCAAAAAACATAAATTTTCTGTGTGCTGATATTCCAACGTGTTCTGTACGTTTTCTGGTGCTGTAGTGTAGTAGACTGTAGTTTGTACTTGTATTTTTTAAAGAAAGGTCCAAGGTATAAATCTTACTACTTACGATGTTTCATTTACATAATACTCTTTTCAACATTACCGATATTTTATACACATCATACATAAATTTATGAGAAAATACTAATTAGTGTGACGTACAGGTAATGGTATTTGAAATCAGGCTCTTAATTATAACAGAACACAAAAAAACAAACAAATGTTCTTAATATTGTAGAATCCAAAGTTTGGCAATATATTTTATATGGCATAAAACATTTTATATATGGCATTTTATATGGCATGATTACTTTCTCAAACTATCATTATATAAACATTTCAGTATCGAACTAAAGATGAAGCATTACCATATTACACATCAATTTATGCTGCACAATTAATTGTCAGGCATCACAACTAGCTGACATGAAGAGCTCTCTGTATGATGAGATCAATAGCAATTTCTGTGTCAGCATGGTCACCTATTTGATTGATTGTTATCGCAATCACTACTTAAATTCACATTATAGTAAAATTTATTATAAAAATAATAAACCGGGTCGTAAAAATGTGAATTAAATTAACATGATGGCAATTAGTAAAAACACTTGGCGATTGTTGATCAGAAGTTGAAAGCTTTCGATCAGAGATAAATACATCATTTCAATGAATCATGTCACTACCATAAGCTAACCATTTTAATGACGACTAAATTTTCAACCAGTAGTACCAATGGAGTTGTCACTTTTCTGAGTTTAGCAACGAAACAGAAATCTATTTTAAACACCTTTTAATGGTGATGGCTTCCTAAATTTTTAATATGGCAGCATAGTAGATAACATCGTAATATTATAGACATATGCCTCTACGCAGAAGGCCCAAGAAATAATTTAATTTAATTTTATATTCATGGGAATGCATGGCATATGATATCATAGATCCAGACATCAACATTTGTTATATTATCCCAAGCTGTATACTCTCCTTGTGTGCACTGTTAGTGTCTATACATTTTAATCTAGTGCATAGCTTAAAACTAACACACTTCTCATTGTCATGAACATATGTATACTCATAGGAGAGCATACACGTGCTACTGTCATCTTTTGTTGTACAATTTCCTTTGCATGGCTCAACTGAAGTCGTCCACCACATGTATCTTCCAACCCAAGTAGCGGTGCTGGTAACACTGGTAGTAGACAAGATCAGGTGTGCTGCTGTCAGGTGTCCATGTAAACACTCCTGCTTTCCTAGGTCGGTGACAGTTAAGGCTCAGCTCTGCCTCCTTGTAAGCTTCAAACGTCGCATAATTCTCCGGATCTCCATCACCACTCATGAACTCACACAGAGTGCCGGCTATGATGAGAGAAATAAAACGACTTACATATAGCTACAGCTTCATTATGATATCTTGATCCATCAGAAAATGTACGAGTTGATTACCATATACTAGTCATCGGTACTAGTCATATCCTGTTACTATCCATCTGACATCAATCAAGTGATATTCAGTCAAAGCTGTAAAAGGCTTCACTTTATAACTGCCAGTCAAAAGGAATTGCCAAAACTGTCAGTTATAGACAGGTGACGAAAATGGCGAAAGTATTCTTTATACTAGACAGGTGTTCGATTGATAGTGGCAGTTCCACTGCATAACTATCAGAAAACAGAAGTGCCAAAAGTTATTCTTTATAGACAGGTGTTCGCTCTGCAAATTTATCCACTTACGCAGGTTTGACTGTATATCTAGTACATCTTGTGATATCTACAAAAATTTTAGAACATGTCTGCTATGTACCTGCTTCTGGTACAGGATTGCCACTTGCATCTATGCCAAAGTAGATCTGTAGCTGGCTTCTCTCGGCATCAGATCTCTGTGCGTATCCACCTGTAGCATCGTCGGCAATGTAGACAGGATGATACTCAGCCGGAGATGATGGGTTGTTGCCAGTCTCTACTCGGAATCTGTATGTTTCGCCTCGTTTCAGCACCAGCTCTGGGATCAACATTCCGTTGACGTAGAACGCAATGCCCCAGGACAACTCACCTAGTTCATACAAGACAGGAGAACTTGTTCATTAAATATACGGCTGGAATTAATCTACTTCTCACTATGAATATCTCAGCTGAGTTTAGGAGAATATAGTAATGTTGCCCAGATATGTATGTAAACTGAGAGGCCATCTATTCCAACTTTGCCAGCAGCACATACATACCAGTAATTGCAGTGTAGCCCTGGCTGCCACCGGATGGACCCAGCTGAATCGTAAACTCATTGGTATCTTTTCCAGATATGATGCTTGGCTCCCAGCCTTTTGTGGTGGCTGCGTTGAGTGTAGATGTGGGAGGCAGGACAGGAGAGCAATTGTCTGCAGGACTACGGCCAAAATTCATCCTCAAATTTCCTGAGAAATACCAATTAAAATTACATTAGCATATATATACCTATATACCTAAAAATTGTAAATGTTATTAACGAATCTCTGCATTTTATACATTTTGATGCCTTGATAATAATAAATACATGATCCTTATTAGAATATATATATATATATATATCAAGGGCTAATAAATACCTAGAGTACTCAACGGGAAAACGGGAAAATAGTGCTATTTCACGGCAATATTATTCTACTTTGTATGCGGTTCTAGACTAAGTTCATGGTATTGTGTTAAGCAGCATTCTTTGCTCTCTAAAATAAGATCAACCGCTTGTCTCTACGATACTCCTAGGCCGAGATATTGGAGCGTAATCATGCCTCCCACAGGCCTCACGCCGCCTCGTTTCCACAATATTCATTATCCTTCTCGCCTTTTGCGGGTCTAGCTGGCTATCGTTTTCTGTCGCCGCTTGGAACGCTGATAATTGATGTCACATGAACAAATTTCGTACTCTTACTACACCATATAGTAACTGAGCTGCGTTGTAGAGACTTAATTAGAAAACATTGCCGGCTCCATCATGACGGGCATTAGCCGTGCTAGGAAAGATAATGGGAGATAAGGGCATAGGCAATGCCCCCGAAAGTCACCGATAATAACCGAAACGCCGTTCATTCATAAAGTTATCGCGGAAAAAACCGAACTCTCACGAAGCGACTTTCCTAACCCACAAAAGGCGAGAAGGATAGTGAATATTGTGGATGCGAAGCGCCGTGAGGCCTGTGGAAAGAGAAGTTTACGAGCCAATATCTCAGCCTAGGAGTATCGTATTGACAAGCGGTTGGTCTTGTTTTAGAAAACAAAGAATTCTGCTTAATGCAATACCATAATATTATTCTAGACTCGCAGGCAAAGTAGAATAATATTGCCGTGAAATAGCACTATTTTCCCGTTTTTCCATTATACACTCTAGGTGTTTATTATCTCTTGATATGTATATAGCGAAATAAAGTGAAAATGTGATGAACCGAATTCTTGTATTTTCTACACTTTGATGCTGTTGTTCATAATATAATAAATAAACGAGAATGCATAATAAAACTGAAGCATATTATAACAATTGATTACACCCTGCTTGCCTAATGAACGATGAGAAACAAGTAAGAACAATTAAATACCTTGTGTTCTGAGACTGTGTTTGTAAACAATCCCTTGGTCATCAACATCGCCAATGCCCCATATTATGAACTGACTTCTTCCATCACTATAATATTGCTTGTCCAACATGTCACCTGAGCATTTGAAAATCTTTATAATAAAATCAGCACATTCACCAAATAGAAAATATGGTTCAAGAAAGCTTTTAAAACTTCGCTTAGTATAGTATCACGAACATAGATGTAAATATATACTACATGCATACTTAATAGACATATGTTCATAGTAACATCAGGATCGAGCTACCTGTTTTCAGCTTCCGTGAGAACGTAATGGTTGTTATTCCATTCGTAATGCTTCCAACCATGTTTTCTACATCATTGGTCCCTCCTACCCTTATATCAGGACAAACTCCACTCTGCCCAGAACACTGTAAAAAAGAGTACCATGAAAACACAGTCAATATATATATACAATTATGAGTCAATTTCTGCAATGCCAATTGGGTTTTAGTTCAGGTGTTATGGGAAAATATTGTGCTACTAATTTGCTATGGAAGGACATAACCATTTTACCTGTGGGCTGAAAGATGTTTAAGAAAATTTCCTGTCACATATAAGTTGCTGTTGCAATTATTTATTGATTCGTTCATGAAAGTATTGTAAACAAAAAAAGAATCAATAAGAATTGCAGTATGGAGTTTGTGACAGATAGCATGTAGCTGCAATCCTCTGCCACAAACACATTTCCTCCTACATTTCATACATGATCGAATCATAGAGGCACCTGCGATCTGTCGCGCAGACTGTAGTCAACAGCTCTTGCTGCACCCGTGCTTTTCTCGATCCAGGCGACAACAACGTCTGCACCGACCATCTGAGAACTGTGATTGCTTCCACTCAAGCCGAATGACATGTAGGTGCCAGCATCTAGGTGAATGAAGTAAAGCAAGCACATTACAACTAGCTAACGTTAGCAACAGCAAGCACAGATGTCAGAACAGAATTTAAAATATTATAATGCTCACGTGATCACATTTATTTCACATGCTCAATCAAAACTGACAAACAACAACAAAAATAATAATGATGACAACAACAGCAACAACAACGACCACAACAGTAGCAACATTACCAAAAAAAATAATAATACCAATCATTATTATTATATTTAGAAAATATAATTATAATATACTAAAACTGTTTAATTTATTTTTTTATGTTTCTAAATGCATGGTGAATTGCATGTATTCCACACACACAGCTGTAAAATATAAGAACTAATTCTGTTACTTACTGACAGCTCCCATCAGACTGATGAAGATGGAACCAGGAGCAACACTCCAAGCAACGTTGAAGACACCATCGCTAAAAGTCTCACAGTTCTGTAGCAGGCGTCCACGAGCAGCAACAGGAGATATCAGACCAGACTGCTGCATGATGAAATAATACAGTCAGGCCTACTTTCTAAATTTGTTTCTCAAATTATGTTGTGTAGAGAAAGCATGGAAATTTATTCTAAGAGTCAAGAGGTTGTACTGGTTTCATGTTCAAAACACACCTGGGCTGCAAATGACGGAAGTCTTCGTGTCTGCTTTATCGAAGCTGGGATCTCAACGTGACCAAAGTTGACAGCAGCCGTCAAACAGTAGACACTCAGGTAGTCTACATCATACCAGCTCATGCCCTCTGGGAGGGTCAATGTCAAAGTCTTACGTCTGTACCTCCTCAGTGGTTCTAGACTGAAACCACAAGACATAAAGTAAGGAATCGAAATATCATGTTATACAATTAGAAAAACGAAATTTACCTGATATTAACAATGGGTTTACCTTCCATTTTCATCAGGTATCTTAGTTCCACGTGGAGATGGGGTGCCTCTACCCACATAGAAGAATGTATCTGAAGCGAGAAACAGTAGGTCCTACGGTGACACGTAACTCTACGCTAACTCGATCGAACATGATAAAACACACGATTATTCGGGTATACTATTTATGTTTATGATAATACCTGGAGCAGAGCCATCATAACTAAAGTCCTGTATTTCCACTGTTCTGTCAGTAAGCAATGTGATTGATCCAGAGCCAACCATGTGAGGCCCATGAGGAATTCCTTCTATTACCTGTGGTGCAGTCATCTGTACCTGCATAACAATATAGATAGCATATATCAACCTACGATAATATTTAAAACACAAATTTATATAAGCGATAACATTAAAACAGTGTGTACAATTATTATAAGTTATATAGTTATGTCATTCACGTATTTGTACCTGTTGTGCTAAATATGGTGGTAGAATACTCTGCTTTACTGAAGCTGGGAACTCAACGTGACCAAAGTTGACAGCAGCAGTCAAACAGTAGACACTCAGGTAGTCTACATCGTACCAGCTCATGCCCTCTGGGAGGGTCAATGTCAAAGTCTTACGTCTGTACTTCCTCAGTGGTTCTAAACTGAAACAACAAGAATTGAAGTTAGGAATATCCTGTTATACCATAAGAAAAACAAAATTTAGGTTTAACCATGAGTTTCCCTTCTATTTTCATCAAGTAACTTAGTTCCACTCGAGGATGGGGTGCATTTTTTGGCGGTAGAATTGATAACAAGAGATGTCAACCATCTTTGCCATATATGATGGATTTACCTTCCATTTTCATCAGGTATCTTAGTTCCACGTGAGGACGGGGTGCCTTTACCCACATAGAAGAACGTATCTGAATAGAGAAACAGAAGACCATGTGGTAACACATAACTCCAAGCTAGCTTGATTAGACATGATGTAACATGGTATAAGACATGGTTATCAACATAGAATTATTATGTTCATGATAATACCTGGAGCAGAGCCATCATAACTAAAGTCCTGTATTTCCACTGTTCTGTCAGTAAGCAATGTGATTGGTCCAGATCCAACCATGTGAGGCCCATGAGGAATTCCTTCTATTACCTGTGGTGCAGTCATCTGTACCTGCATAACAATATAGATAGCATATATCAATCTATGATAATATTTAAAACACAAATTTATATAAGTGATACCATCAATGCACGTATATGTACCTGTTGCGCTACATATGATGGTAGAATACTCTGCTTTATCGAAGCTGGGATCTCAACGTGACCAAAGTTGACAGCAGCAGTCAAACAGTAGACACTCAGGTAGTCTACATCGTACCAGCTCATGCCCTCTGGGAGGGTCAGTGTCAAAGTCTTACGTCTGTACCTCCTCAGTGGTTCTAAACTGAAATATCCACACGTAAAATTAAGGAACTACATAGTATCGATTTTACAATCATGAAAAAGAAAAACATTCTGAGTCTTGTAGAATTTATAACAGAAGATGTCAACCATCTTCGCCATATATGATGGGTTTACCTTCCATTTTCATCAGGTATCTTAGTTCCACGTGAGGACGGGGTGCCTTTACCCACGTAGAAGAACGTATCTGAACAGAGAAACAGAAGACCATCTGGTTACATGTAACTCCAAGCTAGCTCGATTAGACATGATAAAAGTCACATCACACATGATTGTCTCATATACCTATTATATTCATGATAATACCTGGAGCAGAGCCATCATAACTAAAGTCCTGTATTTCCACTGTTCTGTCAGTAAGCAATGTGATTGGTCCAGAGCCAACCATGTGAGGACCTCTCGGCAGACGCCGTATTGTCTGTGGTGTTGGTCCAGCTGCTCCTGTCTCCAATGTGAGACTGCCAAAGTTCACCTATCACAGAAGCTTCAAAATTTATTCTTGCAAAATGAAGCCATATCACAGGATAATGAATAAAAACACCAAATTAAAGAAAAGCACTTCAATAAAATTTGCTTTTATTAGATATATATAACTCAACCACGTTTCATTCACTCAATGATGTAATTGTATGCATGTGTGACTTACTGCAAATGATCTGCACCACACTGACAGCCAGCGAATGTCAGACACTTTGAGTCCGCTGGGCAAGGGTAGAATCAAGTCTTCGTTACTGTAAGCTTTCAGGGGTTGTGGGC
Organism: Priapulus caudatus; assembly: GCF_000485595.1. Taxonomy (NCBI): domain Eukaryota; kingdom Metazoa; phylum Priapulida; class Priapulimorpha; order Priapulimorphida; family Priapulidae; genus Priapulus; species Priapulus caudatus. The sequence goes on along the minus strand of NW_014577317.1, from coordinate 173,759 downwards.
TGTGCAAACATGAAAAGAAATAATTATTCATAACATTTACAATGTCTGCTACCTTCTTATGACCATGATTGCATAAAATGTGCAGACTACGCAATGAAAGACAACGTACTCAGAGGGATTCAGTGAAATCAACTCTCCATCATCGCTGGGTGTATCACCATTCCTGCCAGCCCAGAAAAAAGCATCTGCGTAGCAAAATAACGTTAGAGCATGCGTTCATTCTTCATCTCTACCGTTACTAAATACAATGAAAGTGTCAATATTTGTGCAGCTCATGCACCTTGGGTGTGATAGAAGAGGGAGGGGGGATATATAAAGCAAGAGTATATATGGGAGAACTCCCATTATATAGCATATCTCCCATTATATACTCTTGATAATGATATATGCATAAGTTTTGATGCGAAAATAAATGTTTCAGATCTGAAAGTCTGAAATCTTGACGAGAGATGGTGCTATACCTAAATGATCGTCATTTTGGTTTTCGAATATCGCGCAAATAAAAACAATAAAATATTCAAGTCAACTTACTGTAACGAAGAAGCTAAAACACAATATTACACGTATATAGGTATGATTGTAGAGTTGTTGACCAGTTAGACAAAATAAATGTAATAGGACGTTGTCATCTCTCCCATAGGATGACAGCTCCCATCAGACTGATGAAGACGGAACCAGGAGCAACACTCCAAGCAACGTTGAAGACACCATCGCTAAAAGTCTCACAGTTCTGTAGCAGGCGTCCACGAGCAGCAACAGGAGATATCAGACCAGGCTGCTGCATGATGAAATATTACAGTCAGGCCTACTTTCAATTTTTTTTTCTCAAATTATGTTGTGTAGAGAAAGCATGGAAATATATTCTAAGAGTCACGAGGTTGTACTGATTTCATGTTCAAAACACACCTGGGCTGCAAATGACGGAAGTCTTCGTGTCTGCTTTATCGAAGCTGGGATCTCAACGTGACCAAAGTTGACAGCAGCAGTCAAACAGTAGACACTCAGGTAGTCTACATCGTACCAGCTCATGCCCTCTGGGAGGGTCAGTGTCAAGGTCTTACGTCTGTACCGCCTCAGTGGTTCTAGACTGAAACCACAAGACATAAAGTAAGGAATCGAAATATCATGTTATACAATTAGAAAACCGAAATTACCTGATATTTAACAATGGCTTTACCTTCCATTTTCATCAGGTATCTTAAGTTCCACGTGGAGATGGGGTGCCTCTACCCACATAGAAGAATGTATCTGAAGCGAAAACATAGGTCATACGGTGACACGTAACTCTACGCTAACTCGATCGGAACATGATAAAACACACGATTATTCGGGTATACTATTTATGTTTTATGATAATACCTGGAGCAGAGCCATCATAAAGCTAAAGTCCTGTATTTCCACTGTTCTGTCAGTAAGCAATGTGATTGTCCAGACCAACCATGTGAGGCCCATGAGGAATTCCTTCTATTACTGTGGTGCAGTCATCTGTTCCTGCATAACAATATAAGATAAGCATATATCAACCTACGATAATATTTAAAACACAATATTTATATAAGCGATAACATTAAAACAGTGTGTACAATTATTATAAGTTATATAGTTATGTCATGCACGTATCTGTACCTGTTGGGCTACATATGATGGTAGAATACTCTGCTTTACTGAAGCTGGGATCTCAACGTGACCAAAGTTCACAGCAGCAGTCAAACAGTAGACGCTCAGGTAGTCTACATCGTACCAGCTCATGCCCTCTGGGAGGGTCAGTATCAAAGTCTTACGTCTGTACCTCTTCAATGGTTCTAGACTGAAATATCCACAAGTAAAATTAAGGAACCCACAAATATAGTAAATCGATTTTACAATAATGAAAAAGAAATATATTCTGATCGAGTCTTGTAGAATTTATAACAGAAGATGTCAACCATCTTCGCCATATATGATGGATTTACCTTCCATTTTCATCAGGTATCTTAGTTCCACGTGAGGACGGGGTGCCAATTACCCCACATAGAAGAACGTATCTGAACAGAGAAACAGAAGACCATCTGGTTACATGTAACTCCAAGCTAGCTCGGATTAGACAGAATAAAATTCACATCACACATGATTATCTTCATATATCCTATATATTCATGATAATACCTGGAGGCAGAGCCATCATAACTAAGTCCTGTATTTCCACTGTTCTGTCAGTAAGCAATGTGTATTGGTCAGAGCCAACCACGTGAGGACCTCTCGCAGACGCCGTATTGTCTGTGGTGTTGGTCCAGCTGCTCCTGTCTGCCAACGTGAGACTGCCAAAGTTCACCTCTATCACAGAAGCTTTCAAATTTTACTTGCTGGCTAAATGAAGGCCTATCACAGGACAATGAATAAAAACACCAAATTAAGAAAAGCACTTCAATAAAATTTGGCTTTTATTAGATATATATAACTCAACCACGTTCCATTCACTCAATAGATGAATTTGTATCGATGTGTGACTTACTGCAATGATCTGCACCACACTGACAGCCAGCGAGAATGTCAGACACTTTGAAGTCCGCTGGGCAAGGTAGAATCAATGTCTTCGTTACTGTAAGCTTTCAGGGGTTGTGGGCTGTGTAAGCATCAAGAAAAAAAATTATTTAAAACATTTACAATGTCTGCTACCTTCTTATTGACCATGATTGAATAAAATGTGCAGACTACGCAATGAAAGACAACGTACTTTGAGGGATTAAGTGAAATCAATTCTCCATCGTCGGCTGGGTGTATCACCATTCCTGCCAAGCCCAGAAAAAGGCATCTGCCGTAGCAAATAACGTTAGAGCATGCGTTCATTCCTTCATCCTCTTACTGTTACTAAATACAATGAAAGTGTCAATATTTGTGCAGCTCATGCACCTTGGGTTTCATTTTCATTTCATTTCATTTTCATTTTCATTTCATTTTTGGCCAAAAAGTGGGCGTGCTCGAAAGTAGGTCGACTGGCGTGCTCACAAAATAGAAAGTTCAAATCTCTCTCCATAGGAGTAAGCAACTGTATTCAATTTGAAACATGTGGCGTCAAACGGTTTCTGAGTTATCGTTGACGGTAGGCAGACACTGAAATGCATAGTGAAATTGCCAAAATCTACCTAATTTGCATAATTTAAAAATAAATATCAAAACCCGTGTGATATCTTTTGGGGCCAGTCTTATTCATTCACCATATCTAGAAATGGGCCAAAAATCCGTTGAACCTAAACTGACTTATGGCCATTTTTATTTTTGCGCAAATGGAATAGCGTGGCTTCGAAAGTAGTCGACTGGCGTGCTCCAAAATAGGACGTTCAAACTTCTCCATCAGGAGTAACAACTGCATGCAATTTAAAACATGTGGGTCAAACGGTTCTCGAGTTATCGTTGACCGTAGCAGACATTGAAATGCATTAGTGAAATTGCAAAATCTACCTAATTTGCATAATTTAAAATAAATACCAAAACCCGTGTGATATGTTTGGGCCAGTCCTTATTCATTCACATACTAGAAATGGGCAAAATCCGTTGAACCTGAACTGACTTACGGCCATTTCCATTTTTGCCAAAAAGTGGACGTGGCTCGAAAAGTAGGTCGACTGGCGTGCTCAAATAGGACGTTCAAACTTCTCCCATATGAGTAACAACCTCATGCCAATTTGAAACATGTGGGTCAAACGGTTCTTGAGTTTACTCGTTGACCGTAAGCGAGACATTGAAATGCATAGTGAATTGCCCAAAAATCTACCTAATTTGAATAATTTAAAAAAATAATCAAAACCTGTGTGATATGTTTTGGGGCCAGTCCTCATTCATTCACATACCAGAAATGAGCAAAACCCATTGAACCTGAACTGACTTATGGCCATTTCCATTTTTGCCAAAAAGTGGACGTGGCTGAAAGTAGGTCACTGGCGTCCTCCAAAATAGGATGTTCAAACCTCTCCCATGGGAGTAACAACTATATGCAATTTAAAACAGTCGGTCAAACGGTTCTTGAGTTATCGTTGACAGCATAAGCCAAATGTTGACGGACGGACGGACGGACGGACGTACGACGAACGGACGGACGTACGACGGACGACACCCCATGGCAACAGCTCATCTTGGCGAGCTAAAAATTAATCAATGCCCTGCAGGAACACAAACCCACTAGCACGCACACACCCCAAAACCCACTCATACACGCACGCACGAGCACGCGTGCATTCTGTCAAACACGCACAGTTGTGTGCACAAACAAAATTACACAAGAAATAATACCTCACCATGTATTACTTACCTTACCAAAATATTATGTTTGGTGAGACAGCATTTTGTTCAAACATCAAATTCATTTAAGCAACTGAGAGAAAACAGAAACTGCTGCTCCACGCAACTCATCTGTCAGTAAGAGAACAGGTGCTACGTGCTATGCAAGAGAACAATTTTTCAGACCAGAGATAATGGTGGAACATTGATTATCTGGCTTTTTCTCCATCATGGACATGTTTAGTAATCATTCTCTCCCCATCTCTGTGCTTAATGATACGTCTAACAGTGGGACAGACTTTCTATCAACAGCAATCCGTGTAATATCCACGTTCAATGACATTTTAATTGTCATTGGAAATGTGCTGGTTATCATATGTGTGATAAAATTCGATTCTTTGCACACTAACAGGCAGTACATGACAGCATCGCTAGCAGCTTGTGATTTCATTGGTGGTATGGTCTATCTTGTGTATGATTTGATACACCTTTACTTCCTGGTTTCAAATAACGTTCAAAATTTCTCAACTGTTTTCTGTATGGAAATTCATTCGTGGACTACAACAACTATGATTGACCTGCTACATTTAGGTATGTAAAATACGCTATGAATTCGTGTAATACGCTTGTGAGATGCTAAGATGACGCGAAAGCAGTAATTTTATAGAATGTCACACTATTTGGAAAAGAATTAATCGTAATATAATAATAAAAGTGTAATTGTGTAAAAACCAATCAACTGACAGTAAATAATGTCCAGTATAATGAAAGATAATTTGTGTATGGTCTTATTTCATTCTTTTAGCCATCATAGCGGTGGAGAGATACGTCGCTGTCTTTAAGCCACTGGGCTATGAAGCACTAGTCACAACGAAGCACACCATCGTAGCCATTGCTACCGTTTGGATCGGATCACTGCTTCTTTCAACGATCATCTATGTGACCACAGTCAGTTCTACGCACACGGCATTTTGCAGCGAAAAATGGATTCAAATTCATGCCAACCAACAGATGCTTCAGTGTTTGATATTCATAGCTTTTCTTTCTCTCATTTACGTGCGCATCTGGAGAGAAGCAGTGCAAGTGGAGCGAAGGATTGCTGCTGATAATATGCTACAAATTACTAATGCTCAAAATCAGAGAAAAGCCACCAAAACTATTGTGTTAATTCTGCTCTCCTTCACAGTGGGCTACACCGTATATGCGGTACAGTGGTTAGTCAATGTAAATTGTGACTGTGTTCCACAATACGTCATAGAGATGGGGATTACAATTTCTATTTTCTGCACACTCGCTGTTAATCCCATCATTTATGCTCTGAGGAGTGAGGAATACATCAGAGCTCTGAAGAAGTTGTTCAGGCATACAGAAGAGATGTGAGATGCTTTCTTCCAGCTACAACCGTGAGAACGAGGTGGCCATTTCACACTATATAACCTACAACCACAAACTATCCGAATATGTCACTGATCTTAATTATTGCTAGTAAGAATGTTGAATCTGTCATCCATTTACACTACACATGTAGTGACTGTTTTGCCACACATATGTGGTGGAGTACGTGATTGCAAGACAGAACTGTCTGTGGTACAGATTAGAGTTGCATACGTTGGAATCTGGCTGCATACCTGGTGCTTTGCCAGCATACGTGAAGCGCTTTATGAACAGTGTGTTCTCATCGAGTGCATAAATCTCTCCTGCGACATCCTCATCAAAAGTTGCAAAGTTACCAAGTTTCTTGCCTAGGTAGGCTGCCACCTCTAACTCTGTTCATGAAGAAATGACATTAGTAATTAATTATATCTAAACAAATAACTGTAATGATTAATTTAATGATTTGAGGCAGTACATGTACCTAGTATTCGAGGTATTACTACATAGATATACCAGCATTAGCCAGTTTTCAATTTGCATATTAGAGATTACACCACTTATTTGCATAAATCCCATACTAAGGCACGAAGGGTCGTTGTCGTAACAAGTACTACAGATATGTACCCGAGGTAGTTTTAGGTTGTTTAGTATTATGTTTATATTTTTATATGAGGTAGGTTTAGGGTTAGGGTTAGGGTTAGGGTTAGAGTTAGGGTTAGGGTTAGGGTTAGGATTAGGGTTATAGTGTTAGGGTTAGGGTACACTTCTGTAGTACAAGTCTGGTACACTTTGTGTATACATATATGCACCTTGGGTACATATCTGTAGTACCTGTTACGACAACGACCCCTTGAGCCATACTAAGTGTGGTCACAATCCAGTAGATTATTATTGAGAAAATCACAAAATTCTTAGGGTACTTATCGTATGTCCACGTATTATACCATGAATTCAGTAGCTATGTTGGTACACTGCACTTACTCGTCTTACATGTGTGGCCAGTCCATCCAGTATTACACTTGCAGGTGAATGTAGTCCGGCTTGACTCACAAGTCCCGTAATCACCACATGGTCGCCGTGCGCAGGGGTTAGGCCTCGGTCTTGTGACCAGGCGAATCGGTGCTGCGTGCACACCCTGCCTGGCGAGCTGCTGACCTACACACGCAAAAACTGTATGGTGAAGGCAGCATATATTTGAAAGGACCGTGTGGCAAACTGGGGAACGCGTATTGAATAAATGAATGTCGCTGCGATTATGTTATAATGCTCCCAGTCTTATTAATGATTTAAATCGGCTTTACATTCAAGTACCTCGTCCACGTCATTAGTGCATGATAAGTGACATATCCATCTTAGAAAAAACAACAATGCCTCTAGGCATTTTTGCTTGATCAGTCAAGCTATATCAGTTCGGACTTCACCATGTGTTTCAACCCTTGCCAACAAAGTTTGCATAACCATGATAACAATAATGACAAGACATAAGCTGCCTGTCAACCATTACAGGCAGATAGGTCAACCCAATGTACTCACTGGACAAATTGACAATGGGACGCAATACGATTTACATGGCAATTTTAATCCCAATTTCAGAAAATGTTTTCTGACCTGCTAGAAATTTAGCTACTTCTACAGTTCACTGAAAATTTCAACACCTCCCTCACCCCGCCTAGAGTTTATAAGTTAAGGAGGACCCATAGCCATGCATTTCTACTTCAACCGCAGGTTGATGGCAACTGTCAGTGCGAGCTGCGACTTGTGCTCATCACTAACGCAAATATAACACACGGACGAGAGTACATTGACTAGTCTACCTGTCTCACAGTGCTCGCCAGTGTAACCAACTGGACACCGGCACTTGTATGTGTAGACCATGTCGATACAGTAACCACCATTCCGACAGGGAAACTCAACACACTTGCCATGAGGCATGAAGAGTGTCAAAGCTGCAAGACGAGGAGAACGACAAATAGGAATCATATTACAAACTCACTTAACCCAGTTCCAGTGAAACATTTCAGTGCAAAGTCTTGATCTGCATATCGAGCAGCAACTATCTAGGTTTAGTAGATTGTGTTGTAAGTTATGCAACACAGATACCTCACGGGTAGACCTCCTTTACCTGTTTCACAGGTGTAGCCAGTGTACTGCTCTGCGCATTGGCAAATGTAACCAGGGCTACCCTCAATGTTAAAGCAAGTGCCTCCGTTTCTGCACGGCCTATGAATACACACATCAACTGCAACAACAAAAATGTGTTTATATTAGTTTATTTTCACGTTGTGCAAAATTGATCAGAATCGCTAAAACTGCACATGTCTACCTGCTATTCATTCTTGGCTAGCCTATGCAAATGAGAAGCCATTATACATGTACCGTATTACGTAAAAATGTTCTTTTACTTGGCGCTCTCTAAAACAAGGAGCTTGCATCACACGATGTACACACACACGATTGTAAGTAACGCCCATAAGGTCTGTATCTCACTGGGAACTGCCGCGGACACTGCGGCTACTGTTGTTTTTGCTGCTACTAACTGCTGTTACTGTTGCTGACATTATTGTTTGTTGATTGTTGATTGTTGATATTATTGATTGTTGTTATTATAACAACAGCAGCCGCAGTGACCGGCAGTAGTCAGGGAGAAATAGACCCTATCAGCGTAAGTGACCATAACAACAACAGTATACACGTACATGCAAGTTATACACGTTATAACGTTATACACGTTTATAACGTGCGTAGTTACCAACATGCATGTGACAACAACACAGGTGGGTTTTAAAAAGGTAGTGAGACAGCGTGCACCGACAGCAAAGGAACACGAGAACAACGTAAAAGAAAAACAAAACAAAAGAAAAAGGTTACGGTGGCTAACATTTGAAATGCAACAAGTTTCAACTTAATAATGCTAGATGCATCCCTGCTGACAGATCACTCAGAAAACAGATACAGAACACTTGCAGGCCAGTAGAACTTTAATGATATGTAAACAGGTCTGATAACATAGCCAACATGTTCCCCAGCTAGTTGCCATTTGCAACCAAGAAAAGTATGGCACAGTACTCGCATAATTTCTTGAAAGCGAACACCATCCGTATGCATCTAGTAGAACTGTGTCAAATAACAAAACAAAAAACATACTAACTTCATAGATATGCGTAAAACAAACGATGTGACGATGTATAGTGATGGATGGATGGTAGCGGTGGCAGCAGCAGTGGCGGACGGAGTGTACAAATCCAGAATGCGTGCGGCGTATATGTATAATTATAATCAGTGGGTGGCTAATAATACCTATGTAATACGCCAATAACACCTAATAACGAGGTACTATTAGCTATCGATGTAATGTATGTAGTAGTTTGTATTCAATTCTCGCAATTAGACATTGCAAACTGCTGCTTACACTATACTTAATTATCACAAGGTGTTTTGTGCATCACATAGCTGGATATTACCATTAATGTACTAACCATTAACACTACCAAACTAACATTAATACTACCAATAATGTAATAATCTGATCAGTAATACGCACGCGTAGATACGAAACGTACATTGATTTATGAGATTGTGTATTCGAATAAAGAGGAACAAAAATTAGAAGACACGTACGTAACTCGATCTAGACTATTTTCTTCAAAATTCAACGATGTATAAAGATAAGATACGACGCATGGTGTAAACATGATATCTGGTGCCACATATGTAGCTCGTGGTATATAATTTGCATTTCAATCCGTGATCTGCTGATATGACTCCCAGAATAAAGCTCTCGTAGTAACGCTATTCTGTGCAATGTTGGCTTTATCGTACATCTACTCCTGGGCTGTATGGCAGCGCAATGTCAATACGAGAAAAACGTCCCACGACCCACAACGAATTAAGGTAAGTGACCGAAAGCTGCAACACATGAAACAACTACAAACAGAAGAAACTGACCAACTTCTAAGCTGACTCCACGCATGCACGTAAGAACTCACACGTATACATGCACGTACATATATATAGTCACACACATAAACGATGATATATAGATATAGATGTAGTTCATTAGTAATGCCTTAACCAAAACTGGGTTAGTCAGAGCCCGGTATTGAGTGAGCCGCCGCGGTGGCCAGCTGGACTGTTAAATAAAGGTTCAGATCAGCGAGCGAAATGTAGCACAGTGCCACTGAAAACACAATACAAACAGCGATGATAGTAATCCATGCACGCTATACGTGCGTAATCGACAAAACACACGCACAAAACCCGTGCTCAGCTAAGATATAAGATATATACTACAGAAAGTACACGTGTGAAACAGAGAGCAAGACGATAATGCACGACCCAAGAATGTGGGGAACACTCGTTTCAGATGAAAAAACGTTTATGCCATTTTCTGAGGTTTTACTAATTCGCAAATAAATACATTGCACGAATATACGTATATTTACGTATACCGTTGCAGTACGTTTCATAGGTACGCACAAAACGCGTTTTCTGGGAGAGTGGAGACAGGTACGTGAGTTTTCATTGTTTTTGAAACATTAATCCAATATTGACTTGAAACCAAATCGATTTTTCTTTGCGCCGCGTACACACGAGCGCTGCGAATGAATCTTCCCCACTTCTTCAAAGCTTACGTATGTTACAGTGCTCTCCAATGAGACCAACGTTACAGTTGCATCTGTATGAGCTGCCATTAGGCTCACAGATGCTATAGGCACTACACAGCGCGCCCTTGCACGGATCGTGGGTAACTGCTGAAAGAAATCCAGTAATTTCTTTTATGCGAGCAGTCGAAGTGAAAGTTCAGCAAGAAACGAAAGTGCATAAAACGTGATTACCGCACGCTGATCGCTAGCATTACCACACCTACGATACACTCTCACAGCTGCTGCAGGCACTGAAAAAATCACACCAGAGAGTTTCAATAACACATATTAAACTTCAAGGTTCTAAAACACCTAGAGTGAGATAATAAAACAATTGTAAAATGAGCTGTGGACGATGCAGACAATCTGGACCCCGACGAACGGAATATTTATGTAGTCCACTTCTGTTCACATTATACAGCCCGTTAGTGCACCCAGCCCCATGTGCACCCAGCCCCATGTGTACCCACCCCACCCAGAACCATGTGCACCCACCCCACCCAGCACCCAGCCCCATGTGCACCCACCCCACCCAGCACCCAGCCCCATGTGCACCCACCCCACCCAGCACCCAGCCCCATGTGCACCCACCCCACCCAGCCCCATGTGCACCCACCCCACCCAGCACCCAGCCCCATGTGCACGCAGTGACACGTACGTACAGTTCTATACTGCGTTAACATGCACATACATAATATCAAGAGTACATAATAAGAGACATCTCCTATTATCTACTCTTGATGATATCTACAAAACCCCTGCGGCACATACAAAGAAACGACCCGTGAGCATTTCTGATGAGGTTAAGTGCATCACGCACGTGCTCATATTAAACATGCGTCACTGAAGCTACAAGAATCGGTAGAAGACCAAGTGTATTGTTGGCGCTAGGCACGCAGACGGTCGGCTAGCCTGACCGTGGCATGTTGAGCCAGTGGTAACGAAAAGTCATGGTGGTCCACCTCCAAAATCTCAGTGAAGAGTAAATATTTTAACATTTCCCCCCCCCCTTATAGTTATTAGTAAACATCTCCATTTCTCACTAAAATGCGAGGATTAAATTAGTAAAGTAAGCCGAAAGCCAAGAGGATCCGGGTAGAAAACTACGCAAAACGAAATTAATGGCAAATGACTATATATAGGCAATTTCACGCAGTTTCCACAAAAGGAATCACGCATCACGACAGACAAAAATAACGACCAACTGCTAACATTAGTAACAAATGATCATTTTTCATGCTAACCTTAAAACATCCGGTTATTTCCCCCATTATCTTCTCACGCTACACCCCATCATCACTCTCTGCTGCTATGGTTAATCTAGAGAGACGCCTACCTTGCTTCGCATGCGTAATCAGTGGCAGGAGGCAGGCCAATGCCACCAGCAACATCGTGGCAACCTGAAACACAAAACAAAGTGACGAAATATGCCTCAGAATCAACAGTTACCACATCTCAAATTTTATTAGTCTGGGGGGTCTGGGTCCATACCTAGGCCTCCTTCAAATTATGTTCTTTGCAACAGCCCCCGCACATTATTTTCAACAGCCCACCCCACATAAGCCCCCACACCATCACCACTACATAAAGTACTTTAAAACAGCCCCCATAAGGTATTTTGCACCAGCTCCCTACACAAATAAAGTCCTTTGTAACAGCACCTCTCCACCACCATATAAGGGCCTGGTCCTTTAATTGCAACAACCGCCCTCCCAGCTTGGGTCCTTAGCAATATTCCCACCACCACAACATAACATTGGCACCAGGCCACCTCCAACAGGACTACGTCTGTAGCAGTCTAGGGCCCTTCAGCAGACCTCACGCCGGTGGGTCTCGTCACTGTAGTCACTCAATTATGGCATTTACTGCCCAGGCCATGAGCCCCGCACAGAGCGAGGGCAAAAGAGAAAGAGAAAGAGAGAGAGAGAGAGAGAGAGAGAGAGAGAGAGAGAGAGAGAGAGAGAGAGCGAGAGAGAGAGAGAAAGAGAGCTGTCGCTACATCGTCGGCAGCACTGAAGTTTATTAAAACTGCAAGTGACGGCATATATTCGTGGCGTTGGGGTAACTCTCATAGAAAATGTTTCACACCAAATACATACCCCGAAGTCACGCTACAATGAAAGTGCGCACCAAATCAGGATTTTGTTATCTGGGTCAGCGAAAGATCAATAGAGTTAGTGAAGTGGAAAGTTAGAATGCCTGACGACAATGCAACGTATAACAGGGCTATGATACTCAAGATAGGTGTGTTTTAAACTAATAATAATAATAATAATAATAATAATAATAACAATAATGAACACATAACTATTGTTATCTAACAGCGCAAGGGCGTATACGAAAGTATAACAATGCTACACACCAACTACTAACAAGGCCGCCGGCAATGCCGTATTTGTCTAAGGTCTAACACTATTACTGCTCCTGGTGATGCTACGGGACAGCTACATGTGTTGCATTAAGGAGAAATGATCTATGTGTCTTGGTCGCAGATAGCTGCACAACACTAATGTGACCATAGCAACTTTCATCGATTGCAAAATTTTCATATGAACATGAAGTTACGTACCACAGACGACTGAATTGCGTCTAGTAATCTAACCATCTAAGCTACGGATGTGTGTACAGTGATGCAGACAATGATATATGATTATGAGTTCCACTGCAGCGTGAACGCATATCTATATCTACGCATATATATATATATATATATATATATATATATATATATATATAGTAGTAGTAGTTACGTTACGTACTTTACTACTAACTACGTATAGTGTAGTTACGACGT
>NW_014577317.1:157512-160684 GCF_000485595.1 Priapulus caudatus | reverse complement strand
AGTGTTGTACGTAGTAGTAGTAGACGGAACGTATATATATATAGTTATTAGTAGTTACCTACTCGTACGACGACGTACGACGACTATACTACTATACTACTACTACTATATATATATATATATATATATATATATATATATATATATATAATGGAATTTGGGGTTATCAGTCTTTTCATCAAGACCTATATGTGTTTACGCGCATAATGTAGCGGCACAGATGTAGGGCAAAATAAGGATATTTTATGGTTGGTCAAAGTTTACTCAGTTGAAAGTTCACGTGCTCATTATATGTTTACGATTCAATCCGACGCAATAAAAGGCATACCGGTACACTATTCTATAACAGCCCCCCCCCCATACCCGCATTCATTTTTCGTATAATGCCCGATGTAGCAAGTTCGCAGTTTTTGAGTATCTGGTACAACCGGTATCGCCCGATGAGAGTGGTTTAAAGTGATAATGTGAGTGGTTTTTATGTTTAGCCGTATGGGAATAACTGCCACCTCCAAGATACTAGAACAGCGAGGCAAGCGTAATTGGTCAAGCAAACAGCGAAGAGACAGCTCTGAGCTTTATCTACGCTCTGAGCTATACGTACTGACATCGACTATTGCATCGAGAAAAAGTAGGCGAGAAGAAACTATCTAGAGTAGAGTAAGAGTTAGAGTAAAAGTAAGAGTCTGACAAACTGGGCCGTGGGTACATAGTTAACATTTCACTGCCACTCGACTTTCGGCCTGTTATATAAATCTACGTACCACCGAATAACTTATACACACCAACTTATATCATCGCTATCTTACGTATTCCGTAAGAGTTTTGAGCTAAGGAGACATTCACAAGTAGATAACTATTAGGATATCAAAAGCAAGCGAGACATTTTTAGTTGTTAGTAGGGGGGCCCTCAGACACTGACCAAATTAAATGTGACAACAAGTGACCAATCTGTCTGAACAAATAAGACACTGTCTCCTCCCTCCGGATGTAGTTTCTAGGTCGGTCAAGCTCACCGAGTTTGCAAAATAGGCGTGTGCGCGATGAAATGGTAACTTTGCAGCACTTTGGTGACTAAACATTGTTCTTAGCACATACTATTGTGATGCTGAATGACTGCGCTGCCTGTTAACCACAACAAATGGTACGTGTCCAATCATGTTATCCAAAAACAAGGGTAAATAGCAGGAAAGAGGCAGGGATAAAGAGAGCGAGAGAGAGAGAGAGAGCGCGATGGGGTAGAAAGAGAGATGTTCGTACGCCCAGACACACGCACACGTGTACGCGGAGAGTTAGAGGGAAGCAAGGAGGGAGGGGGAAGAAAGGAAGGGAGGGCCGGAGCGAGGAAAGGAGGGGGAGGAAGGAAAAGAGGGAGGAAGGGAAGGAGGGAAGGAGGGAAGGAGGGAAGGAGGGAAGGAGGGAAGGAGGGAAGGAGGGAAGGAGGGAAGGAGGGAAGGAGTGAAGGAGAAGGGGGATCGAGAGCGAAAGTGCCCGTATGCGTGCGTGCGTGCGTGCGTGCGTGCGTGCGTGCGTGCGCGCGCGCGCAAACGTACATTTTCCCAATCCCAGCTCTCAGAACTATATCCGACTAGCCGCACTTCTACTTAAAATTAACGAACTCATTCGCCACACTACACGTCTACAACGCACACACAGTAAACGCGTGAACAACTTACCGGTGCGTTTCTTGTCTGCCGTGGACGGGACCGCACTTACAGCGTTGGTGATCACACGCGAGACGGAGTTGCGCGCTGCTGACTTGCAGCCGTGGTGTGCAGCATTCCATACCGGCACGATCCGTCTATAGCCGGTGTTCTGCTTGAGAACACGTGCAGGCGCCCATTCAAAATTGCATTGCTGAGGATGAGAGGGTGGATGGAAATAATACTACTTAGACCAGTGATACTAGTTTCTCGATATGTTTCTATGGTTGGATCTATGAGCATAACTGTAGCATTGTTGGGGGTTGGATCGATTTGCATAATTGCAAAATTGCCGTGTTAAATATATGCTCATGACTGCAGAATTGCGGGGTTGGGTCTAGACGCATAACTGTAGCGTTGTTGGGTTAGATCCATGCTCATAACTGTAGCATTCTCTAGCGAAAACTAGCAACAACTGATAAGCAACAATTGATTGGGATTGTCTATTGTCGAGAGAGGAGGCAAGAGAGGAGTAGAGGGCAGGGGGAATACTGGGTGATGAGCAGGAGAAGGATGGGGTAGGATGGGGTAGGATGGGTCAGGAGGATGATGACGATGAGTAGGACGGGAGAGGTTGAGGAGGAAAGGGAAGGGGAAGGAGAAAGATGGGTAGGCAGATGGGGAAATGAAGATTGGGAGGATTGGGGAAGATTGGATGGGGAAGAAGGGACAAGAGTGGAGGGGGCGAGAGGGAAGAAAAAGAGGATAGATTGAATAAACAAGTGCCGCAGTGCGACAGGGCTCATCTGGTGTCTGGTGTTCTGCTGATAAATTCATGTGTGCATAGCAAGACGTCTTATACATAAGTCTTCTTTATTCTTGTTTGACTTTCGTAGCCAATTAGAACAAATATATCAGCTACACTTTCGCACCCACCTAATCTCTATGGGCTAATTCTAATAACAAGAACAATAATAACAATTCAAAAACAAGTTAATGAATGACATTGACGTTGACATAAAAGATTTCAACATATGAACATGGATCTCCAAGTTTAATTAGAGGGGGCGGGGGGTCCTTCCCTCCTACCTCCCTCCCCACTGCGTCCCACCTTCCTCCCTCCTGCGTCTCACCTCCCTTCCCCTGCCTCCCACTTCACTCCCCTTGCTTCTCACTTCTACCCCCTTACCTCCCATCTCCCTCCCCCTGCCTTCGACCTCCCTCCCCCTGCCTCCCACCTCCCATATCCCCTTGCACACCATCTCGCACGACCTAATTGTACCCCGTTTCCCGCTCGCATACACACCGTATCACCGTTTTCCTGTCCCCGTCTCAATTTACTACTCTCTCTCTCTTTATCTTAGACTTTCTCTCTCTCTCTTAATTATATTAAAAAAATTAAAACCCAGCGATGATGCCTTTTACTGCCCCCTTAATAATGCTTTCTTCCTAGATGCCCCTGAGTGTATCAGTCATAGAAATCATAATATATAGTGTCTCTAATATTTCTATGGTAACAGCTTATGTTCGCA
>NW_014577317.1:153564-157063 GCF_000485595.1 Priapulus caudatus | reverse complement strand
CGTTTAGATTTGTGCCGCAATTCTGCATTTCCCCCTTCTTTTACACCTCTTGACCTTTGACCTAGCTGTGACCTCCAATTTCGGCACAGTGATGGCTTTTCCTACCATGATGCTATACACCGACTATCACGAGCCTAGGTCGAGCCGTTTAGATTTGTTCCGCAATTCTGCATTTCCCCCTTCTTTTACACCTCTTGACCTTTGACCTAGCTGTGACCTCCAATTTCGGCACAGTGATGGCTTTTCCTACCATGATGCTATACACCGACTATCACGAGCCTAGGTCGAGCCGTTTAGATTTGTTCCGCAATTCTGCATTTCCTCCCTATACCTTGGGTTAAGGAGGGAATGTTCCCCCTTCTTTTACACCTCTTGACCTTTGACCTTTGACCCCCCAGCTTCGACATCCCAACTCGTTTTCGGATTCCCCCCCCCCACGTCCCGACTTTCGAATCCGTACATCGAGCCGTTTAGATTTGTGCCCAACTGTTGACGGACGGACGCACGCACGCACGGACGCACGCACGGACGCACGCACGGACGCACGCTCATGCGATTCTACAAGCTGCATCTGACTATGTCAGATGAGCTAAAAAGGGATGAGGATAAGGTAATCACTGGATGCTGCTTGAGAAAATTAATTACGTAAATCGTTCGGATCACGTAATAAATCACTGACATGCTTATCCGTAACTATGCGTTATAAGCTAACTATTACGCCCGTGTTTTATTACCAGGTTATATTGTTTTTGATGTCATTATATTTTACACCAATACAGATAGCTTTGTCACCACCGCTGAGAAGTTAGCCTTATTTAGAACAACAGTGGTTATTGCATTCATCATTTCAAAGCTCGGTGCCGCGCCACTCATAGATCATCCACACCCTCCCGTTGAAACGCGTAGAACAAACGTTACATCTAAAACATTTTCTATGTCTGTCATATTTCATCGCCTTTGTCTTAGAATCCACTTCAATACACACAGGTGCGTGTAGGAATGCCCGAAAAATCGCCCGATAATATCAAAACGTTTTGATCTATGCGATGAAATCGGCGGCGATTGAGTGGACACACTAGGCGATTTCAGGGCGATTTCATCGCCCGATTTTATCGCCCGATTTAATCGCCTAGTGTGTCCGGCCTTGTAAAAGCAACGGTAGCTTAACGGGGCTACGTGCCTTGCATTTTCAACGCGGTGCAACTGTTAATCACATAGGGGAGCGCTATATACCGTTGCATTGCGTGACCGCTGCATTCGAGTTTAGCAGACGGTAGACACTAGTATAATCAGGAGTTAGTAATGACAAATTTGTAAATTCCTGGTATAATTAAACGTAGTTTATAGAGCACGGCTAGAGTACCACCCGCCTGCGGCTCTCCGCAGCATTTTCCGTAATCGCTGCACGATTCTCTTTTTCCAAATGAAGTGAATTTCGAAACGGATGCAGAGACACACGGAGAGAGACACGTACGTATACGTAATCATGGCTGTCACGACCAGCCGTAAAAAACATCCGTAAGGTCGACGAATGACCTGCGATTAGAGAGCACTTGCACCCGTCGACAGGAAATAGTCGCACAACCAGCACGGGTTATTACTGACGGGTTATTACACCACGGATTTTATTTTATTTCCCCGGCCACGGGTCGCGCCAAATCCTGAGATCTGGGAACACTGAGATCAGGAATAATTGCATATAGAAAATGATGACGCGTGATGCAACAGCCGCGAGGCATGCATGTCACACTAGGCAAACATCCAGGGGCCCGTTGGCAGAAACAAAAAGCAAATAAAAAAGAAACAAAAAGAAAACTGGTCTTAACATTAGTCTTAGCATTAACTTGTTCTCTTAAACCGTCGACAGAAACGCTGCAAAGAATACCTGAATGAAAGATCGTAGCAGATTTCCGCATAACAATCCGAAACAAAGTGCTGTCAACGGTCTACGAGAAAATTTTAGGCTAAAGCCCGCCGCACACGGTGAACTATCTGCTGAGCCAACGGCCTCAAGAGGCCGTTGGCTCAGCAGATAGCTCAGCGTGTGCGCGCAGATTCTGCACGATTTTTGGCCTCTCGTGGCTGTGAGACCGATATCTAATTTGAGACCGATTGTGAGACCGAGTGTGAGACCGATTGTGAGACCGATAAGACTAATTTAAAGACTAATGTTAAGACTAATTTTGTTTCTGACAACGGGCTCCAGGCTTAGCACGCAACGACTGCGCCACCTCGGGGCTGCTGCATATAATAATAGTCACATCATGATCAGACGAGCATCATCACGCGAGGGACGTCTTACCGGCTGGCTGGCTGTCCGGTGTATGTCTATTTCATGTGCTGATGCACAAACACGTAAAAATGAAGTATACTCAACGGAACCCACCGACGTGTCTTTCACAGACACATATCTAGTTTTATAGGGAATCATGGTTTCACCGTATAATTGCCACCCGAGGGAAATGTCATTCGAGCATCCTTATATGTGCCCTTTATAGGTGTCCTTTATAGGTGTCGCTTTTAGACAGGTGTCCGTTTATATAGAGGTGTTCGCTAACACTGGCTTGACTGTGTTCCATGTTGATGTGTATTGATCACACGCTGGTATAGATATAATACGTATGCCGCAACCAGGAATCCCTATTCCTCCCTATTTCATATTTCCCAATTCCTACTTCCTTTATCTATCTACCACTTTCTTATGTATCTCCTAATTCCTCATATGCTATGCGATCCCGCTTGTATCCCTGATCCCACTCACAACGTGACATAATGTGCTACCTACTGGTTAGACGGGTTCTTAGTCATTTTTATTATTAAAAAAAGATCAAAAACAATCTAACAGCACTGCTGGCTCTAGCACCCTGCGTTCTGATCGGTGTATATCGGATCGAATTAGATGAAAACAAGTAGTGGGCCCAACGAGTTTCGGATTGGCGTGAACCAGGACACGTCGCTGTGTGCGTTATAACACTCGGAAAATCCGGATTAGTTAGTTGTTATTCTCAACGCAGTCAATAGGATGCCGCCAACAACGAAACTAGAATGCTGACTGACCTTGAAAACGCAAAATGGCGCAGCAAAAGAAAATGGTTTGAACATTTACCGATATAGAATGTGGATTTTTCAACTGCGCGATATTATTCGCAATTGCTATCCGATTGGACATGATTCGCTTGGTTACGATTTAGCGTTATTTAAGGCATTTCTTATAGGAAGTGTATAAGGTATTTTTATACGAACACCTTTGAAAAGAACCTTTTTCCACCCATGTATATGTGTCACAATATAAAAATACTTGCAATAACAAGTGCCGCAGAGCGACAGCGCTCATCTAACGTCTACTGCGGTGACTCTGTGGTGGAGTGGTGGGATTCTAGTAAACCCTGTTAGTCCCAAATGTGCAGTAACAACTACACCCTATTTCAAACATGTGGGTCAAACGATTCATGAGTTATCGTTGACCGAAACCAAATGTTGACGGACGGACGGACGGACG
>NW_014577317.1:141681-152207 GCF_000485595.1 Priapulus caudatus | reverse complement strand
GTGTGTGTGTGTGTGTGTGTGTGTGTGTGTGTGGGTGTGTGTGCGTGTGCGTGTATGTATGTATGTGCGTGCGTACGTACGTACGTATGTATGTATGTATGTATGTATGTATGGCGGTCAATATAAAATCTGGGTTAGGGGGAAACATTGGTGCTCGGGTCGCCGCTGCCTCTAGCGCCGCTAACGCCGCTGCCGCCGGGCCGCCGCTGTCCGCACGAGCGTAACGAGGCGGTAACACGCGGTGGGTGGAGAGTACAGCCATGCCTGGCCAACCGTACTCATCTTGTCTACTGACTCATCAAGGACCCTCTATTCGTCACGATGTCACGCCCGAGCTGCGCACGCGCCGCGACAATTGGGGTAGTGAGATGGGCTTGCTGCGCAATGCAGTCCACTCCAGCGTAATCCGCACACGCACGCACGCATGTACACACACGCACACGCACGCACGCATAGGCCTACACATACATACATACGCACGCACGCACACACACACGCATGCACGCACGCATGCATACACATACATACATACGCACACACACACGCACGCGCGCACGCACGCACGCACGCACGCACGCACGCACACACACACACACACACACTATAAGAAATAATAGGCTATACACCATTCGTATTTATTCATTTCTGACTATATGTAGGACATATCTAATATACCACAGGCTGCACACATTCGAACCACAAAGATCACGTGACGGTTACCGTGCTCCCGCAAAAAATTGCGCCGCCAAAAACCAAAATAGAGGAATTTCTAAATCTGTAGTGAGCTTGGTGCGTCACAGAGACCATGCATGTAGGTGCAGTGGCGCACCCTGGTGAAAGAGAAAGAGTGGGTTCCGTGGGGCCGGGGCAGATGTAACATCGGCGTACGTTTGCGAACGTTTAGGCAATTCGCTGACAGGTGAAACTATACTTCATTAGAAACACGAAATGTGTCGGATCAAAATTCCCGTTGTTTGCCGAAGTTGCGAGCGAATACACTCCGTAATACGAAGCGAGTTAACGCACCGGCGAATATCTGAAGGTGAAACAACCTCTAGCTTGCAGCTATTGCTGTAGCCGTACATGCAAGGGCAAGTTATTAAAACTTTGGCGGACAACGCCAAAAGTATCTGCAAATTCGGTACATGAAAAGGAATTAATTTGCAATTATAATGACTAAATTAGTACATCTAATCTCAGATAATTTAAATTTCCTTGGGAAAAAATTGAACTAAAATTTACAATTGTAAAATCTGCAGCGTACTTAATATACTAGTACTACCTACATACTACTACTAGTACTACCAGGAGTAAGATAATATAGGATCCTATATAGGATCCTATATTATCTTACTCCTGGTACTACTAGTACTAGCAACTAATTATGATTAGTGGATTTAATCATGCTCTCAGTAGAATTAAATATTGTGATTAACTTAATCATGATTAAAGTTAATTACGCTTCGTGAAACAGTCACTTCAATTTAAGTACGGGAAGTTAATCATGATTAGTGGTTTAATCATGATTATGGACTTAATTACGCTTCGTGAAACCGGCCCCAGGTATTTACACCTGGATAATAAATTAGCTCTTGATATTGTAGAAAGGGTGTAACGGCCACAAGGTATTCATCCCTGCGGGAAACATTGATATGCACGGGGAGGGCGAGGCGAAGGTAAACTGGATCCAGAAGTGAATTCTATGGGGGGCAGGCGAATCATGCAAGCTCAAGGGCACGAAGCGCCCGAGGGGGGAGGGTGTTAGGCTAAAATACCTTTGCCCTGAAAATTCTAGGGGGGCGACCGCCCCCAGTGTCCCCTGGACCCGCCACTGGGATACCGGGACACGTGTTGAGGGCATCAACGAAGGGGGAGCACGCGAAAACTGCATCGCTAAATTTAGCATTCCGCGGTGAAACGTGGTTGCGGCCTCGATCGACGCATGCGCAGTACGACCAGCACGAGCTTTCTTCGCCCGAGGTTGGCCGATGAAATTATTCTGACACTATCTCTACTACTGATGCAAGCTCAATTATTCGAAATCGGATTCTCCTATATTATCCCCCCACACAGATCATTTATCGAATTAGAATGAGATTTGATGCAATGTAGCCGGCCTTGAACACCTTTGGAATTTTTGCTTCGTAAATTGCTGCCAACTCCAAAAGCGAATTGTAACAACAACATCATGGCAGGATGTTATCTGTTACGTCAAATATTTCCCAGTGATTTGTGTGTAAAAGTGTAAAATATTGCGTACGCATCGTGACGGACGCGTGCATCGTGACGTAAGCTACGCGACGACTACGCGATTTTTCATGCGATCGAGCCGGCCGGCTCAGTCGGGCGACTCTGTGGACACACTACGCGACTGAGTCGGGCGACTCTGTGGACTTTCAGCACGCTGATTGGCTGATGAATTGTACAATCGGCCGACTCGATCGCAGACCCGGGCACACTAGGCGATTGCAGCCGCGCGAGTCAAATAATTATCAAACATGTTTGAATCGGGCGACTCGGCCGGCCGACTCGAAAATCGATGCGACTCACTGGACACACTACGCGATATTTCATGCGATAGCATGAAATATCGCCTAGTGTGTCCACCCCGTAAAATGCGACAAATAAATAACAGTGGCGATCTTACTACACTAAGAGGCGAATGCAATTGGCAAAGATTTAACCGCTCACAAAATTACGATTGAATAATGAAATCGTCAAATTGCACTGTCGTGCAAGTACTAACAAATTCCGGAACCTGGTTTTGTGTAGACTAAACTTCATTTTTACTTGATTACTTTATCAAAAAGGTTTTCCTACACCTCTATTCCCATACGCATCAGCCTTGCTTAGCACATACGATAAACTTAACAGTGGCTATAGTTTCTCATTAGTGGCTATAAATAACTTTGGTGCCTCAAGTTTTGGCTCAAACTTTAAAACATCCAGAGGGTGCACTGACGTGGTGTAAAGTGATGGAACCAACTCGAATGAATGATGTAACCTCCGCGTTTAGGCTAGATGACCACGCAGTTAACAAACGATATCGTAATGAAAGGTATCGCTGCTAGCTCGGTCAAGCAAGCCGGTTCGTTCCCGCGTGAACGCCAAAATGTCGAATTTGCCGCACTTCGCGGCCAAGCATTTTCCTGTACAAGTCACATTACGATAATGATTGCCTAGAACATCAGACGGCACGGTCGGTTACTATTAAATAATAGTTATATATAATACATTCTGATGAATGAAATTGCTCTAAGACTATGCGACGTCAGATCGCATAAAACGGTGGCCATTTTCATAAAAGTTACTATAGCTACATTCCCGCGTGCAGGCAGTAAAGGCAGTAACGCGGTCCGCGCACACGGTGTCTTACTTAACCACAGGGCACAGCAATGCAAATACGCGTATTTGAGACGTGTGTGTGTGTGAGTCGTAGGGAACCCACACATAACTCGGCAAACATGGTCATATACGTCCCTATCCATGTGTACTATAGGTAAACCGAGTAAGTTCCTCTTGGTGGTGACTGCATCGCAGTGACAACAGCAGGTGAACATACGTGCACACTGGGCGAGCTGGGAGCACCATCCCTAACCTTCCCCGAGCTCACTCCCCGTAGTTCCTTCGCACCCAAACTCTCACACGCGTGTCGCAGTACGGCTACTGTTACGTGTCACCAGACCCTGCTCTGTGTCACCAACCCATTCCCTGTGTCACCATACGATCATAGAACGCGACCATTACCTTGAACTACCTACCGAGACGTCGTTACCTGTGTCACATCTCGTGACACTTCTCTTGGGATATTTTCCCCTGTGACACTTGTTATATTAGTAAACGTGGACAGTGAGCGTACAGAGCTATGACAGTGCAGATAGATGGTTTCAGTGCGCTACACGTTGGAATACTGCTGTTCTCCTTCGTTGCCAAAGGTAAGTGCAGCTGGGGGCGAATGTGAAGGCGGATGTGTGTGTGTGTGTGTGTGTGTGTGTGTATGTGTGCGTGTGTGTGCGTGTGCTTGTGCGCGCGCGTGTGTGCGTCCGCGTGCATGCGTTACATATGATATATTATCTGATATTATATTCTCAGCACGACCTTCTTTATCAATGTTTCTCATAATCGGGTGAATGCAAGCGGGTTTCTAGGTATATCTGGCACGAACCCAGGTTAAACTTCGAGAAATATTATTCGACAAGTGCTGCATCGTGGCAGTGCTAATCTAAAGTCCGATCTAGTAAGGCTACTGGTCCCACTACGTACCCTAAAACCATGATGTTAACGCAATTATTACATACCAGCGTCACTAGACCACCAGTAGTACTACGGTAATATAGGTTATGTATTTCTTTCTAGAGAAAATAAGTGTGCAATTATTGCCCAAAAGTAGGATACCAGTGTTTCTGCAATAGATACTTCTAAAATGCACGGATTATTGCACAAATCCTCGACACCTGAACCCTTGTGTCAATATTTACATTTTCCGATTTTGAATATGGACAACATCACATCTATCCCAGATTAGATTTGCCTCTATATTAACTTGTTGGCAGGCAACATGCCATTGTAACAGCATTATGATCACCAACAGATTATAGATTTTGCGTGTGCCGTCGTTTAATATCTACTTCACACGTCCAACCGAGAAGAGCAGAAAATGGGCGACAATGAATGTTTGTACACCAAGCAACTTTCACGTTCACTTCGCGTCACCAATAAAAATCGCACCCGGCAGAATTATACGACATAGGATGGGTTACAGTAGCAGCCACGGCTAGCAACTCACCGGATCTACCCGGAATCGTTCGCTCTCGTTGTATCTTTAATTTTTAGAAAATAGGACGTCGTTGCAACACCCGCTTGTAACACAAACGAGCGCCATGACGCAGCCACGACCCAACCACGTCGAAATGCTAACGTCAATACGCGTGTCTTTCGATGTATGACCGTTTTCTTAGAGCCTACGATGACTCAGACGATGACTTAGTATATTTACCGAAATTCAATGGGGCATCGCAAGTTTGCATGGCAACGCGGGGAAGTGCGGCCATTCACGCATGCATACACGCGAGCACGCGAAAATCCTACACCCTATATAATTTCAACGCAGAAAGATATCCCCTCCCCCTTCAATAAACAGCGATAACAAAAGAGTCGGTGGTGTTAGAGAAGGTGGAACTGGAAAGTTGGTAACAGCAATCCACATCATGAATTTTGCTGAATTGTGCAATAATATATCACAGTTTCACATATACTTACAGTAGCAATGCATAAGACGTGTTTTGTGTGTGGATATTTTACCATAAATCATTGAATTTGTTACGATGGGTAAACAAGGTAGACAGTGTAGACGCAGGCGTACCACGGCCACGATGGCGCTGACACCAGAGCTTGCCACACTGACCTCTGAGTTCCATATTTGATTCATAAACTCGCGACGGCGTAAACAACTTCTTAATAACTAATAAGCCGGAAAAGAAGATATCATGTCACCATAAATGAATGTGGCGAACTCTTTTACAACTGCAACTGGATTGCCCGTGGGGCTGTGGAGGTGGGATGTTGACCACATACGATGCTACAACTACTAAGAAAAATGAAAATCAGCTGAATTATTTTCGAATCGTCACATACAAGAGATAAACGATTACATCAGCAGTTCGTATTTTTCCCCACCACAAATCTAACGCTTGCGATCTCCTGCAGGGACGCTGGGACAGTACTGGATCAACACCGCACCGAGCGACATGGAGGCAGTCATAGGCAACGAGGCGATCCTCCAGTGTAGGATCAACCCGCCAAGCTCCAACTACATCGTGAGTGAGCAAATGCGTTCGGTTTTCATTACGGTCGCAGTAACCGGCCACACGCGTCATCCTGTAAACTCACCACAATGCGAGCCGAATTGGTGCGTGGGTCTAGTTGACCGGTGCATTTTAAAATCAGGAAATAGCGGAAAGGCGGTTGTGCGAAAATAGGGGACGCCATACGCGTTACAATCAATCGAGGCAGCAGCATATATAAAGTTATATATGCATATACATATATATATATATATATTATTATAACGCCTTGAAACCAATATCGCCGGTGGCAGTACCCGCACAAAACACTCGAGCTAAATGGCTAACTCATAACAAATTTATTACAAACCGAGGAAGCGGCGTAAAAATATCGCTAATATACCCGTCACGCCACAAACCATGGTATAACCAGCATGACTGCGCCGCACAGCAGCACACACCACACGACACAGCCACACACACACACCACACACCACACACACCACATCACAACACACCGAACCACATGCGCGCGCAGCGAACACACAACGCCACGCGCGATCGCACGCACACACCACCACACAGCACACCACACGCACACACACACACACACACATCTGACACACCACACACACGCGCGCCGCGCGCGCGCTACGGGCACACACACAGACACTCAGAAACGCACGCACGCACTGACCACACTGCACGCACGCACACACACACTCACACAACACACCGACCACACAGACCCGCACACACACACACACACACCACTCACACAACACTCACACGCAACGCACGCACGGACACAACAGACACTGCAGCCTCGCACACTCACTCAGACGCACGCACGCACACAAACACACAACACAACCACCGTCAGCAACACACACACACACACACACACACACACACGCCTCACACACACACACACCACTCACACACACACACATCACACAACACGAACAACATGGATCACACTCACACATACGAGCGCGCGCAACACCCACGGCATGCAATGCATGCAACGCACGCACGCACGCACGCACGCACGCACACACACACACACACTGACACACACTCACTTGCACACTCACTCACACGCACGCACGCACGCACGCACGCACACACACAAACACACACACGCGCGCGCGCCCACATACACGTAGTATAACACGCACATGTACGTATCTACGGGACAGCGGACGCTGCTAGCCCGCTTGATGGCGCCACGTGACACTGACGTTGCCGCGTGTCTGTCCAGATCACTGATCTCTATATACGGCTACATAAAACAGTCTAATATTAGTGTAGAGCCACTACATTAGTATATAGAGACCAGTGAACTATAATATAGGTACACGCGTGCCGTGGTTTGCTGTACACGTAGATACTGCTGTACACTGATCTTTATATAGTAACTACTAACTACTATGTATATACATGGCTACATAAAACAGTCCAATGTTAGTGTAGTGACCCTGCCCCCCAACTAGGGCTACTACATTAGTTTATAGAGACCAGCGATTTAGGTTCCCACGTGCCGTGATCTGTTGTACAGTTAGATACTGCTGTACACTGATCTCTATATATACTAACTACATAAAACAGTCTAATATAACTAGTGTAGTAACCCTAGGGTCGCCCCCACCCACATAGGGCCACTACATTAGCATACGGAGACCAGTGATATAGGCTCACACGTGCCGTGGACTGCTCTGCTATATATATATACAGGTGAAGTGGTACAGGAACGTGAAGCCGCTACCCACCGACCTGCCGCACGCTCTCTACCAGAGGTACGCGTGGAGCGACGCGAGCCACCAAGGCGGCAACTTCGACCTCGTCATCGGCAACGTGACCATGCAGGACGAGGCGGACTGGTCGTGTTCGGTCGACACGGGGGAAGCAGCGGACAGGTCCGACCCCGCACACCTGTCCGTCGCCGGTAGGTGGCATAACACGTAAATTACACCTAGTAACGTACACGTACTAACACGTACACGTAGTAGCGTAGTAAAGGGAGATAATCTAACACGTAGCATACACTTAGTAACGTACACGCCCGTACACGTCCGTACACGTCCGTACACGTACACATACTGACTAGTAACGTAGTAACGGTCGATAGCCTAAAGGGGGACTTATGTCGGGTTTGCGAGCCGACTCGACTTGAAACAACTGGATTTCGAGCAACTGCAAGCGATCGGCAGCGACTAGTTGCGTCCAGTTGCCCATTATTCTCTTCTGAGCAACTAGTGGCGGACAAGCACTGCAGTCGCAGTGAATTGCAGCCAGTTGCTTCCAGTCGAGTCGGCTCGCAAGCCCGACATAAGCCCCCCTTAACACCTAGCTGAACAGAGTAGGTAGCAGAATAGCCACACGAGGTTCTACGATTGTTTCACGTCGTAGGAGCCACGTAGTGAGAAGCAAGAAGGTAACTTGTGCCTAGCAGC
Source organism: Priapulus caudatus (assembly GCF_000485595.1). Taxonomy (NCBI): domain Eukaryota; kingdom Metazoa; phylum Priapulida; class Priapulimorpha; order Priapulimorphida; family Priapulidae; genus Priapulus; species Priapulus caudatus. The sequence goes on along the minus strand of NW_014577317.1, from coordinate 143,968 downwards.
AGACCTGCTACGCTGTTAGACTATTATTCGTATCTAGTGAGGCACGATGGTGATTTGTTAGCTAATGCGGTTTACAAATTGATTTTATCAGCCTGGAGTGATTAACAGACAGCTCTAGCCAGTCACTGTTACGACAGGGCGTTCTAAAAACGATGCACATCAACAAAGTGCGAGTAAATCCAATAATTTTGAATGCACGCGTGAAAAACACGCACGGACAGGTCTGACATGACTGACCGCACCGCGATATCCACGAGGGACCTGGCTATCTCGGCCATGGTGTTACGGCGTGTTTAATTCTGGCATGACCGACTGCGCTGCAACATCCAAAAAGGGGTGTGGTCATCTCGGTCATTTATCATGCCATGATGTTACGGCGTGTTCAATCACAGTTTTCTATGCTATAACAGCATAAATTCTTGGTGTTTTTCAAGTCGGTGTAATCAGTAATATATCCGCTATTAGGTGAGACTATATTTCGTTATATTTTTTTCAGATGGGTACGTTTGTGAGCAATGATTACTAAATCCTTTAACATCAAACATCTTGTGCTTTCAGTGCCACCGAGTGTACTCTTCATGGCTTTCTTCACAGAAGGAAATCTGCTGGGAAACGTGACAGTGCACGTTAACGACACAGTCAATCTCACCTGCACTGCTAAGAACGTCAAACCCGCACCAGACTTCTTGTTTTACAAATACAGGCCCGCGCACAACGTACGTAAAACCATGTACAGTCTTTACATAGTGGACCCTCAAGGTAAATGCTAAAAGTGTCTTATATAGACTATGTAAAACAACGCAAGTCTTTACATAGTGGACCCTCAAGGTAAATGCTAAAAGTGTCTTATATAGACAGGTGTCTGCTTTATAGAGTATATATACAGTCGAACCTGAGTTAGCAGACACCACTCTAGAACAAACACCTGTTGATGTTTTTATTGAGTCGCAGATGCAGTGAAACCACCTCTATACAACGAACACCTGTCTATAAGCAACACATTCAGGGGTTTCCCTTGAATGACCCTAATACGCAGGTTTGACTGCATCGTTGCAATGTTAACAGCTCTATTGGCTGGTTATAGTCACATTGCATGTAAAACACAAATTCAGGGTGCGAAATTAACGGGAGTCCGGAGTCAAATACTCCCTGATTTACTGTCGGACTCCCTGATTTGACATATGCAGGAGTCCGTGTGACTCCCTGACAATTCTGCCATACTAACTAGTTAGTTCCGGAGCATGGCCTCGCGGAATTACTGTATTTTTTCAGCAGATGTCCAAAGAAAATTTGGCAGACGTGCAACCGCATGAGTCTTCAAAATAAGCACATGCGTTATTGTTAATATCTTTAGTTTTGAACTTCAGACTGCGGACTCCCTCATTTTGCCGCGGACTCCCTCTTTTTGAGGGCAAGGGAGTCCATTGGACTCCCTTGTTCAAAAGTTAATTTCTACCCCTGCCAATTCCATTATTATATGACTACTAAACAGAATACCGTTTATGATGGGGTAGGAGGTGGAGACATGATAGAAATGCACAAATGCGAAAAACAGGTTCGCTCGCGATCTAACAGGAACCACACAAACATTAGGTATCGCAAAGCAGGAGTCATAAAGCTGCATCGCTCGCATTATGACTCCGTCTACAATCTTTGCACAAGATTCGAACAAATACTTCCGGCCAGCAAAATGCGATGCCGACGCGCGCACTCCGTGGCAGATGTTCCGATGAGTTTCGACTGGAGACACGGCTAACCTAGCAATAATCGCTGTGTGTCTACAATGCAACACCTACTGAGTTACACTTGTTTGCCCGTAACGCCATCGCAAATTGATTGTGCGACAAAAGCGCTGAAATCGAGAGGAATCTGAACTATGTACGATGTTTACCGTCACCAGGAGACCCGCGTGTAAATATTAGAGAATCAATAATAGGTCGATAATCCCGCCGACAGTGTCCACATCACCATGTATTTAACGACCTTATTTTACACTGGCCACCCCCTCCTCCGATCCCTGCTCTCCTTCTCCCGACCTCACTCACTGCTTCTCCACCTCCACCTACCTCTCCTTACCTTCTTTCCTTCTCGCTTTCACTTCCTCTCCCTCTCTATTTTTCTCTTTCTTTCTCGCTCTCGCACTCTATATCTCTCAGACACTCTCGCTCTTCCTATCCTATTTCTCTCCTTCCCCTGCTCTTGCTCTCTCTTCCTCCCCCTCTATATCTCCCAGTGTATCTCCCTCCCACACTCTCTCCATTTCTTCCTTTCTCCTCTCTATCGCCCA